>NC_092060.1:12067500-12117500 GCF_039877785.1 Chaetodon trifascialis
GTTAGTTGGGTGCCAGAGAGGGAGATAGAGGGGGGTAACACACACATAACACACACACATACCTCTGAGAGCTTTTTGAGTGCTAAATAAATAACAAGCGACGATGTAAATTGGTGTTTTCCTGGAGTGTGTGGCTGCTTCTGGGATGTATTTTTCATGTCAAGACATTTTAGAGTGGTTTAGGAGTGCAGGATGTGCGGATAATGAATTTAACCCCAGGACCCCAAACTGTGCGCCAACACAGGGTTTTGCTCTCTTACACACACACACACACACACACACACACACACATGGGGGAAGGGAGTCGAATATTCACCTGGCCACAGGTGCATCGCAGCGTTAGTGTAAGGCACATTCAGGCTGACTCCCGCCCCCCCATCACCCTCTCTACACTATTGTTCTCCACTCACCAGGGCCCGGGGAGGTGCCAGGGGTGACATCAGCCTATAACCATACACTAGTGGGACACAGTGGGAGAGGAAAGCTCATTGTTGGCTGACTGATCTCCAGTCGCACACTGACAAGCCTCCCATTCGCTAGATTTGTTTTGTTTTTTTGTTGTTGTTTTTTTTTTGTGTGTTCACTCCTGGTAAACACTTGCCTCTCAAAACAGGCAGCTACTACCTCTGTCACACTGAGGTTGTCAACACAACGCCCGCCCGCACTGTACTCCACATCACACTGAGCTGTACGAGGCACAGACACACGGGCAGAGATGTATGTACGAGCTAAATGGATGTACTCAAAGGCAGCTTAAATGCATACAAGAGCTGTTAAAGCGGTGTTTACGGGAGGCATTTGCATAGTGTTCATGGCACTTTCTGCCTCCTGTCTCCTTCCCATACACACACACTCATAAGCTGCACTTTTCCCCCTTGAATACTCTCAACAGGCCTCCCTGACTAAAGAAACAAAATGAAAGAGTGTTGATTGAGGCAAAACAAGGAAGGTTGTTTTTTTTTTTTTTCATATTTCCTGTTTCAATAATTAATATGCATGAGTTTTATGGCCGCTTAAGATGCGATCAATTATTCATTAACAGCATGTTAATTGCATCCACAGTCGTGAATATTTAACCAAACACTAAATCAATGGGGTCGAATGAGCAGCAATATGGACATTTTATAAGCTTTGCCAAAATTAGGTTAGGCTTTAATGAAAGCGGCAGAGAACAGACTGAAAAGGGACAAATGTGAGGAAAGAGCTACCTTCATGAACGGATGCAAGCTTGTGTTTAGGAAGCAGACGGTATGAATATGAATAAATGCAAGGTTGTTGACTCGTAATAGTATAGCCAGTGGCTCTTAGCCTTTTCTTCTGCTTTGTCTCTTTATTCTCATCTCCTCCTTTTTTAAATGGAGAGGATGTAATCTCTTCATCTCTGCCCACTGTAGCCAGCCTTTTTTGCTCTCAAAGACTCCAGACTCCTTTGTCCTGGATCTTTGTGTACTTGTGTGTCTGTGCAGCTCTTGTTTGTGTATGTGTGTGTCTGTGTGTGTGTGTGTGGGGTTGTGTGTGTGTGTCACAGTGGTGTCTGGACGTTGACATTTCTCTGCTTGGATAACCATCGCGCCCTCTGTCCCTCTGTCCCTCCAGCCATGACGCAGGGTAATGTCACCTGTCAGTCTCAAACTCCTGCTTACAACCGCTGTCCCCCTTAACTCCCACACCACCCACATGGAGCACTACCACCGCCGCCGCCACCACCAGTCCGCCACCCTCTCACCCCGACCCTAACTGCTCCTCCTCTGGACCTCACCTGGGAGACAAAGCCCTCTCCATCTCCCTCTTCTCGCTCCTTTTGTCTTCCTCTCCAGTACCTCATATGACTCCATATCCTCTTGCTCTTTCGCTGCCTCATATCCAAATGGCAGCCAAACCCTTCCCCCCTTCCGTTTGCCCCCTGTACACCAGAATAAGGAACAGGAATACAGCACATGTAGTGAATGGGAAAGTCAGGGGTGGGAAGTTGACTTTTGGTCTGGACCCTGGCGCGTTCTGGGCCTGTTTTCAATCACTCTCCCAGCACAGGCGGGGTGGAGGTTTATGCGTTATATGGGAATGTAATTGACTATAACTGCCCTCTTAACATTAACCAGGTGTACTAGCTGAGTGTGTGAGATTAGGCCCCGGGTCTTGGCCGTTATGGTGTGTGAGGATTGTCTATGCGTGTGTGTGCTGTTGTTGATGTATTTATACCCTGCCCCTGTGAGGTGCTGCCCATTAGCACCACATTTAAATCTGCCATTTTTCCTGTGTGTTTCTGTGCACATGTGTGTTTATGTGTGTGTAGACTCCCACTACTTGTGCCTTTGTGTAGGTTTCATCAGGCATCTGCCTCACTGTGTGTATAAGAATGAAAGGGAAAGTAGAAAAGAAGCAGGATACAGATCCAGCCTGCTTCAAGGGGGGGTCTGACTTTACAAGGACAAAGTCAAAATGGCCCCATTCACAAGGCTGACACACTGTGATTTGTATGTATAGTGCTGTGCAGCCTGCAGGGCACTAGCCCAGGGGCTATCACTGACACCCAGACCAGTGCACGAGCAGGGGGAGGTGGTAGAGGCAAGCAAGGAGTGTGTGTGCGTGTGTAGAGGGAGAGGGTTGTGTGTGTGGTGAAAGAGGAACATCAACAGGCTGTCAATCAAGCTCTGGCCACAGCCTGTCACTCCTCGATAGAGCTCGTCCGGGGGAGAATGGGAGTCCCTGGGACCCTGAGAAGAGAAAGGAGGAGGAGATGCAGGAGGGGAGGTGGAGGGAGCAGGGAGGAGATGACTGTCTGTCTCGGTGACTCGGGCTTGATTTGATATTTGATACTGAGCATGTGGCATTTGAATGCAAATCTATTTTGATTGTCCCACCGTCTGATAGGGTTAAGAGGAATCTATAGGGGATATGCATGTATGCATGTGTATCAGAGGGAGCTGCTTTGGAGACACACACATACAAAATGATACAGAGAATTATTCAGATGTGTTATATTACTCGCCAATTCACTTGCATTAGCTTTTTTTGTCTCCAATAAAAAAATCTTTTTTCTCAGAATAAATGTATAAGAATATGGGTCCGAGCTTGCAAAAATGAATGATTCTTGTCCCCTTGTTTTTAAAGTAGCTCTATTTATGTGAAAAAAAAAACTTGGCAGCATATGCACATATACACCCTGTGCATTACTGTGTGTGTATGTGTGCATTTAAAAATGTGAGCATGTGCAGGATAATTATTTTCTGTGCGTGCATGTGGAGGATTGTGTTTAAAAGCTAGCATGCCAAGTAGGTAGACAGACAGACAGACAGACCGATAGACAGGCAGATAAAGCTGGTATTACTGCAGTATGGAAATGCGAGGCTCAGTTCCCTCCCAATTAGAGCAGTGACTTCTGAAATGCCATAATACCCATTAATTAGCAGGCTGCTATTTTCTCAGTGATATGGCTAATTAGTCTGCGAGGCTCTACACTATCTGGACCATTATTATTGGGTTGAAGCCATGCAAACACACTCACGTACACACACTCGCATTGCAAACACCAGCGTGCGCACGTTCATATACATACGGTACAAGGGGAAGAGATACACATGCAGCGCACATTGCAACAATTTCCCACAGTTGAGTGACCCTAATTTAAGTGACACCATTATACGCTTCAGTGGCAGCACAGCACAGCATGAGAGAGTTAATGGTGAAGAAGGGGATGTTGCTGAGCAGCTACAGACTGGCCACCCTCTTCTTTAACTGTATGGCCCTCATAACATGTTATTATACACTGATAAAACCCAGCAAACAGCAGCACTGCCCGTCCCCCTGTGAGAAACAACAAGGAAATGTTTCAACCCCCTGTAATGACTTGGCATGTGTGTGTGCGCGGCACTCTCTCTCTCTGCCTCGACAGTCCATCAGTGTCTCCCACCGGACAGACAGGCCACTGACACAGCACCATGAGGCCGGGAAACCTTTTCAATCACTCCCTCACTTTTCCCTCTGTGTCAGGTGGCAGAAAGGCATGATTGATCTGTTGTTTCTCCACGGCGGTAAAGGAGTGGAAAGAAGTTGTGTTGGTTAAAAAAAAAAGGTCTGGCATGTGTGACAACCACTTTCATAAGTTTATTAATCATCTTCATCAATAATGCAGCTCTGGCCCTGCTGTTGGTTGTCATGCAGCTTCTGTGTGTGTGTGTTTGCATGCATGCGTGCGAGTGTGTGTTCACACTCCTCGCAGCCCGATGAACTTCATAAGTGTCCCATCACCACTTTAATCAAATTACTTATGAACCAAAATTGACAGTTTTCATTAATTATAAAGGATTATTCTAATTGCGATTCAAATTTATTCATTTAGAACAGACGGCATTCAGTAATGTTTCAGGAAATTTGCATATTAAATGGAGAGGGTAGGCCATTAGCTATGCTAATGTATGCATGATTCCTTATTTTGTGATTGGTGGGCCATATGTAGCAGGCTGGGGGTGTGCAGGTGAGGAATCTAGAAGGAGCTGTAATATGTTTGATAAACACAGAGGGATGCTAAGGCCAAAACACACGTCCACACACAGAGACACACACACACGCGTGGTTGGAAGCCATACGTCTGTGTTCAGTATCAATCTTCCTCTTTCTCCCCCGTCACACACACTCTGTCTGTCTCGGTTTCTCCCACTCGCTGCTTCCATATTCCTCCCTCAAGACCCATTGGAGGGAACAACTTTTCACCCGAGAACAAACGCAGCACACTAATTAAGTTTCTGATTTCTGATCCTGCTGCATTTAGAAACATAACCTTGAGCCTGTGTACAGTCACAGTCATAGTTATGATTTAATATGGTGCTTAAATGGAACAAAAAGAAAGAACTTTTGCAAGCGGCACATTCATCCCCACAATGTATGGGGCTGGTCCCGGGCTGACACAATGCTCTTTATCAAGCTATATATAGTCGATGCATTATGCATTAAGTTTAACATGCGCTTAAATCAACACTATTCAATATGAATACATCAGTCTAAAACTAAGGTAGAGAGAACAGTTAGGCTAAATGACTGCACGGGGAGACGCACAGGCGGGCATAGGCACGCGGTCACACACACACACACACACGCGGTCACACACACCCTTCGGCTGTGCGGCAACATCTACCCAGGCTGATGACAGGGCCATTATTCACTGGTCAGTCCCATGAGGACAGGGTTTGGGCTGGACAGGGTAGCACAGCGTCCCAGCATGGCAGGACAGCGCTGAGGTGAGAGGGACCTGGACCCTTCATTACTCCCGTGGTCTGCTCTCTCTCTCTCTCTCTCTCTCTCTCTCTCTCTCTCTCTCTCTATCTCTCTATCTCTCTCTCTCTTTCTCCCTCTCTCTCTCTTTCTTTCTTTGTCTCTGTCTCCATCAGATTAATGGGCCAGGCCCCGACAGAGGAAGTGTTTCAATCAGCACCGCCTGCCAAGCTTGTCCATCACCCAGACAGCCTCTTATTCATCATGGCTTTGATACACACTCACATACACACACACACAACAACACGCACACACACATGCACAGATGTTTATTTGGTTGCATTTTTTCCCCTTGGTGTTCTGGTGTAAAGCCAGGCCACAGGTAGTGATACTATCAGGCTACAAGTTGTTGAACCCAGCACTACCTTCTCCTGCGCTGTTCCCATGCAAGAGAGATCTCATTTCCTGTCTTCCAATGCTGCCTGTACAATCTCTCAGTTGAATTTTGAATGATCCTTTTCGGATGAAATGGATGAAACACAATTGGATAAGTGTCTCTGGGACTTCTGTCCCCAAGCTGGGACCGGAGCTCCAGCTCCGGGGGAAACGAAGAACGATCTCTCCCAAGTGGGGCCTCTCCCTGAGCGGCAAAGGCACAGCGTGGATCCTCCCTGACCCACCGCCTCCCTCCTCCAGGGTCCATTTGTTCTGAGAAATATTTAACAACGGGGCAAATTCAGCTGACATGACATGCACACACAGACGAAGAGGAGGATGGGACGATGCACAGAGCGAGCTTGAAATGAATTTTTCAGCGCAGTGAGATGTTCCATTTGAATAAATCATGACACTTAAGATAGACATGAGGGCAATATAGAGGTGCTTGCTGCTACTTTGAGTAGTAGCACTCCAAAGGAATGGAGCGAAGTGTGTGCGTGCGTGCGTGTGTGTCATGGTCTCGCTTTGTGTGTCTACCCCTGTGTTTCTGTGTGTTCAATATGTGTTTTTGCATGTTTTCTTTTATGTTTTGTCTCTTTTAGATGAAGTATCCATCTGTCTGGTATTAGTATGGCATGTAGAACTGGATGTTTCTCTCCCAGTAAACTGGGCCACTGCAGCCTGTTACAGCCTGGTGTCCGAGGCCCAGGGCCAGGCCCAGAGACAGACCTGGTTCTGGATTATTAATGTCCCCCCCTGTGGAGCCAGGCCCCCTCCCCCACCCAGTGCCCCCCTACACCCCTGGGGTCAGCCTGCATGGCTCCTGGTGCAAGGCCCCCTTCATAAATCTCCCTAAATTAGTGTGTGTGTGCGTGTGTGTGCATGTGTGTGTGTGCGTGTGTGTGTGTGTGTGTGTGTGTGTGTGTGTGTGTGTGTGTGTGTGCGTGTGTGTGTGTGTGTGTGTGTGTGTGTGTGTGTGTCTTATATACTGCAGGCAGGGAGACAGGTCACCACGAAAACAAGCCAGTCAGGCACTTGGTTGAAGTGTCAGTGATGCATGGCGGAACGCACGAAAGAAGGAGTTGCAGAAAAAAGAAAGAATACGAGAAATGAAACACAAGGGGAGGAAAAGAAAATACACAAAGCAGGAGCTGAGGAGGATGTTTGGTTCTCTGAGAGCGCCAGACTTCAATTTTACTCAGGTCGACTCTCTGTCACTCCTTTTTTTTTCCGCTGTAACGTTATATTTGCTTACAAATATTTACACTTAATTTGAACTTGCCTCTGACTCCATTAGGATTGATTTCCTGAACAAATCTTAATGCTTAATTGCTGGAGTGCAAGAGCTTCCATTCCTCTACCTGCTTAGATTAGTTCAACATGTCCCACGGTGGTGACAGGCATGGGGAAGTGCTGTTGTGTCACTTAGTTAACCCCCGAGACAAATGGCTCCCCTCCGGAGCACAGTGAATTACACACCTCATGAAGCATATTAGGAGCCAGACACAGTGCTTTTCTTCTGGAGATGATCTGTATGGCAGAAATGGATGGAGTGAGAGGGAGAGGACTGAGTTATGGCGTCACCCACAGCCATTTTTACAGCGTATCAGCATCACAACACAACAGAGAGAGCAGAGAGAGGAGGGGCAAAGAATGAAGAAATGAGGCACAAAGATGTACGGCTCAATGTGGAACAAAAGGCTGAAAAGATGAATAAACTTGAACTACTGAGGAAGATAAAACCACACAGTTCTTAAGTTATCCGTGTTAAATTTGACAAGGAAAACAACTCTTTACCTCATTTGTTGCTAATGTAGGAAAATTATTAGAAAATCTAACAGAATTGTCCCTCGGAGGCTTCCTTGCTGTTAGCTAATCGCTTAGACAATCTTTATCACCACAGTAATAATATTTAGATGCTACAGGGATTACTTAAAAGTTGTGTTATAATTGCTTTCCTTGTTTTGTTTTTTATGGGCAGAGGGTGATTTTGTGTTTAATTGCTCCAAAGTGACAAATAATGCCCGTTATGATATGATGAAAGTGTGAGATCATTAAATTACTACGGCGACCGGCTGCATGTGTTTATTCGTTCGTTTTCGCTGTTACAATTTTATGCCATGAGGCTTCAAGAGGCCAAGCAGTTATTTACACAAATTCACTTCCACCGCCATTCCTGGATTTGGGGGTAATTACGTGAGAGCAAAATGGTTTTATTTCATTTAATCCGGCCGCCGCAGCGATTTGCAGTGGTAATATTTGTAGCGGTGGAGTCTGCACAGTAAAACAGCTTGAAACCAGCAAGAGTAGAAACAAGGTAGAGGGGGCAATAATCAAAACAAGAATTTTACAAGGAGACAATATTATCTATAGACCAACTGAAAACGTATGTTTTGAGATGAGATGCGGTTTAGGTTTTCTCTGTCTGTGAGAATTTGAGACATCGTGTGCAGGGCCAGAGCCGGGATATTAGATATCCTGAGCCCACTGTGCCCATAGCAACTTTTCTTTTTCTAGCTATTGTTTCACATTCTTTCTTATCATTTAATTGTTCTTCAGTGTTCTCTACATTTCATCTAACATTGCTAATATGTAAAGACTAAAAAAAAGGTCTAAAAACACACCAGAATCAGCCTCAATGAACAGCATGCAGAATTTTTGTCATTGTTAAGTATATACAATTGTTCCTCAGGTTATTAAAATCGCCACATTTCAAGATAATATACCGCTCTTACCCCTGTGTCCTCATTGGTACCTACAACAATGATCGTACGTGTATTGAGTGAACTGATGAGAAGTAGAAAGAGTTAGCTAATAATAATGGTTGAGTTAGCTCAAAGCAATGGGAGATGAAAATTTGTAATTGTGTGTAAAAACAAGTATTAACATCCACATTAAAATCAATTTAAGTGAACACATTTGGAACATGGTCATTGATTGCTTGAGCTCAACAGAGAGGAGTGTGAGGGTAGGTATGAAGTCATCAACAGGGCAACAGTTATGAAGCAATAAATGATCTTTTTCATTGATTAAAAAGGAGGAAAACATGATAATAGAGAGCTTAAGAGATCAAATGAGAGAGTTATAGGCTATCATCAGCTATCTGTCCATATTTACTGGTCAGCTGTCAATCAGATTATCCATAAATCCTTATGGTAATCTCTTTGCTATTGCATATCAACACGCTCTTTATCCCCCCCCACCCCCCCACCTCCCCACGCCCACTCTCTGTTGATCCATGTAAATGTGTGCAGCGGTGATTCTAGTCCCCCGGCTCCCGGGGAGATGAGATAGAGCACCGAGGAATCAACATGCTACAGTTTTGTAATGTTTCCGTGCGGCTGACTCCAGACACCTTAAGTCATGTAAATAATGAATCAGATGATCCACGCGTGCAGGAGATCGAGGGGACACGCTGACATATGGCAAAGCGAATGAGGCATGCTGACTCTCTGACTTACTGTCTTCATCTCTTTTTCGCACTCAATATCTCAGCACAGGCTCACTTTTTCCTTTTCCTCCACCACCACCGCCTCCTCCTCTTCTTCATCCACCTCCTGTCTTCAGTCCCTACTCTAATATTTAACCTCCTGATCCTCTGGTGACCCTAACTTTCCCGTGTCCACTTATCCATCATCCGTCCATCATGAACACCTCAGAGGAGGAGGAGGAGGAGGAGGACACATTGGGGAAAGAGCGCAGTCAATGAATTAAACAGGAGGTGCAGTGAAGAAGGTGGAGTATGTTGGACAAGTGGATGTAGTCCCCAGCTGTCTGCAAGGCTGCTCTCTGACCTCGAGGAGATAAGAAAGTTGGGAGACCCTCAGCCTTTGTGGTCCAACAGCCACTGTAAAAAAAAAAGAAAAAAACCCACCTCTCTGCTTCATGAATTATTGAGATATTGGCCTACAGCCTCTAAAATATACAGGAGGGTGGTCTGTCTCTCCTTTCGGATTTCACATACTCTCTACCACGTCCTTCTGTCTATCTTTCTGTCATTTTCTCCTCCGACTTTCTGCTTCCCCCTCTCTCCCTCTTTCCTTTCCCCCTTCTCATTCAGATTTAGCCTCTTGCGCCAGTGAGATCGTAAATAAGAAGACAAACAAAGCAGAAGAAAAAAAGAGGAGCAGCAGAGAGAGACAGTTTGTTATTCAGATCATATGAGGCTTTTTCTTCTTTACTCGAAGAAGACCGTCTACCACTAACCAGCTGTCATGAATTTAAAAGTTGTCAGGGATAAATTCACGAGTTCTTGTGTTACATCAGATGCTTGTAATGTGCACAGCAGTATGCTGGCCCTTGAAATGAGACAGAACTGTGGTCTGTCCATTTATCTTCTTTGCTTTCTTGTTTTCTTTTTTTTTTTTTTTCGAAATGAAGCGATTGTCCAAGGCACACTGCTGCTTACTGGGTTTCTGTTGACATGTCTGTGTGTGTGTGTGTGTGTGTGTGTGTGTGTGTGTGTGTGTGTGTGTGTGTGTGTGTGTGTGTGTGTGTGTGTGTGTGTGTGTATGACGCGTTTTCTCGCACATGATTATATCTAAGGCAGTTGGCTCCAAACGCGCTGCCCAGTGCAGAATCGTAGCCATAACAAATGAACGGAGGGTAAAAAATAAGACATATGAAAGAAAAGCTGAGCAAAGGAGTGATTCTCTCTCTGGCTGGTGGAGATCTGTATTGTAAGCAGTTTCAGCTGTCAGCACTTCTTTGAGCTACCTCAAAGGGAGGAGGAGGAGGAGGGGAGGGCGGGATGTTGTAGTTTTATTTTCCCCCTTTTGAGGGTTCCTGTTTATTTGTACACGGCGCTGTTTATTTTCGCGGTTCATTTGATATCGGGGGTTTTTGTTGTGTTTTTTTTCTCGGAGAGACAGACAATGCAGAGGGGAGAGTGGGAGAGATCTACAGTACTGTAGTTTCAGTTAAAGAAGAAGTTGTCAGGCTGCAAGCCTTGGGGTGGGGCTAGGGAATAAATTGTCAACCGTCCCCTTTCTGCTTTTCAGGCCTCCGGTGCCCCCCACCCCCACACTCCCCCCTTTACTCCTTCGACCCTCCCTCCCTCCCTCATTAAGTATTGATGTGGGTAGCCATACTTGCCATCTCAGCCTATTAATAATGCATGGCAGGTGCTGTTGATGTGGTCTCTCACACTGAGATTGAGAGAGGCAGGAATGGCAACACTGTGCTGCATAGTAGCTACAGCACAACCTCCGTCACACGGCTCTGCAGCTGGGGGGGCCTGCGTCTGCCCTGGTGAGTTTATGGCAAGCTGTGACAGCAGCTTGGAGATGGATATACAAGGTAGCATCTTACACAATATCCCGGAGCTGTTTTTACATAGGAAACTGCCTTTGTCATAAACAACTGATGGATGAGGGTGGGATAGTGTATGAGCCTTGTCTGCCACTGCCGTTTTATTTGTTTTATTTGTATTTGGTGTTTGTTGAAGTAGCTCATGATACTTTCAATGGCAGACAGCTGCTCTTTCACTAGCTCATTTGTTTCTGTCTTTCTCTCTTTATCTGCATATACAGGTTCTTCCTCAAGTTCTTCCTGAAGTGTAACCAGAACTGCCTGAAGAATGCAGGGAACCCTCGAGACATGAGGCGTTTTCAGGTGAGATGCTGCTGTCTGCATTCATACAGTGTGTCATGTATTGTCGACGAGGACCACACTTCTCAGGACTGTCTTTCAGAATGTCTTTTCAAGGCGCCAGACATGGCAGCAGCATCCTGAGGTTGAAGAGAAGCAAAGCATTTACAGGGTCTCTCTCATATAAATGCACTCTGTGCTGTCCCAGGGATAAATCCAGAGAGAAAAGAGAGCACAGTGTGCACCAACATTACAAAAAGACAAAGAAATTCACATAAAATAATCGAATAAACATTCTTTCTGTCAGTGTTTGCAACAACAAATTCTATTGTATCTGCAGTTGTAAAGAAACAAAGCATTCACAAGGCCTCCCTTGCATAAATGCTCTCTGTTATTCTGCAACACCATGAGCTGCACTTATGAAATGCCCCTTCGAGTCAAAATGGTCCCAACAATGTACTGTGTTGCAAGCTACGCAGCAGCCTTGCAATAAGCATGCCTCCATACATTTCTAATTAGCAGACGTATGAATAAAAATGAATCACACTTTCACTGCAGTTGTATTCACTTTACACTTATTTAAAGCCGATATTATTGATTTTGTGTGTAAAAATGGGTCCAATAGCTACAGGAAATATGAAAGGGAGTGCTTGTAGTGATGACCCACAGAAATGATCACCAACCCTGCAGTTCACTTCAAGATATTTTTAGTATCTTTCACCTCATTGTTTTGATTTTCTGGCCCACAGCTTTACTATTTTGGTTCACTGTCACTACAGCTCTACACTACACTAGTCATTTACGGCTGCAGCAGACAGCTGTTTTCGGTGAAAAGGCTCTAAAAAGCCAACTGTACACTACTTTCACCTCAGCAGAAAGCCAAAGTTAGTGACTCACTGGTGAACATAGTGGAGCATTTAGCAGCTAAAGAGTATTTCCTTCCTGTTCCCCTGATATCCAAAAATCTGTTATTGCAGGTGCAAAATGACCAGTGTCACATATGTAGCAAAAACACAGAAAGTAGACTGAGTTACCTTCCCAGGGAAAAGTCCAGAACGAACAGTAAAGCTAGCCCAAATTCAACACACACAGGAAAATAAACTAAAAATAAGTGCTTTACTTCCTGGGTACTAATGCCACTTTAATACACATTTACTCCCTTAAAACTATATTACGAAATCTTTGGTCTCAGGAAAATTATGAAATGTGGCATTGGAGGTGTTGTTCCATTCAAAGTAAAAGTCTGCGCTGAATCCACACAAGATTTTACAGGAATTTACAAAGCCCTGTTCGCAGCAACATACACACTACTTAATTTGTAGGTGTCTATGTCAGAGTGAGGCTCATTGTAGTTCCATGTGGTTTCATGGTTTCTCAGGTGGTTGTGTCAACTACGGTGAGCGTGGAGGGTCACGTCCTGGCCGTCTCTGACAACATGTTTGTGCACAACAACTCCAAACACGGGCGCCGAGCTCGAAGACTGGACCCCTCGGAAGGAACACCGTCCTACCTGGAACACGGTATTAAAAGCAGGAACAAAACACCCAGGCTCTCTCCCCTACTTTCTTTGTCTTCCTCACTTTCTCTCTGTCTGTTCAACTCCCCTCCCTCCCCTCCCTTCCCTCCCTGTCTGGCTCTGCACTCAACCCCTCCTCTGTCTCCGCTCTATCCCTCTCAAACCTGCTCTCTTGCCTTCTTTCTTATCTCTCTGCTGCTTCCTCCCAGATTCTCACTTTCCTCTCTTGTAGGGTTTCTAAGTCAAGCTAAGAGAGGAGAGAGTGGTAGCTAGTGAGTCTCTTGTCTCTCCCTGGTGGCTTGCTCCCCTCAGGTCTCTGCCTCTGGGCCTTCTACTCTGCCTTGCATAAGCACTATGTGTCTTATGAGGTCTGTTCTGCTTAAAGCCAACACTGGCTTTATTTCCTCGGAGACCTGCTTTTATCCTCCAGCCCTCCATCACTCCCCATCCCTCAGGTTTTCAAACACACCCATACACACACGAAAAAGCCCCTGCGCACACATACACACCCCCGCATGCACAGTCAGACCCAAACCTTTAATACTTCATAATGACATGTGCGCATGATTTAGGAGCCCGTACTGATTCCCAAGTCCCTAATCCAGTTATTTTCTCATTTCGATTTCCCAGACATTGAATAAGAGAAACATATTTTTTTTCTTTGAGGAAAGTCAACCTCAGGGATGATAATGACAAAAAACTAAGAAGGGATTTACATGATGGCCTACAGTAGATTGCATTAAGATTGAATGTTGTGGTTAAGTCTTTCTAATGACTATTCTCCAGAGGTAAGGTGGACCACTTGTCCATGCGACTGGTCTCACAAATGATTAGAAAAGTTCACAAAAACGAGACATATTGGAGACGTCAGCGAGACTTGGAGCTTACATGGAAAGAAGAGTATGTGCAGGACGCTAACAGATGTTCCGTGTGTCAGAGAGATTTGTTTGGGAATTTCCTCTTCTCTGATTTTCTATTCTCCTGATGACTGGGGTTGGAAGGAGAAACAGCAGAAGTGAAAGAACAAGACAGAGGGGGAAAGGGAGAGACGCAGACACGATGAGAGGAAGGGGTAAAAGTGGGTGATCGTATAAAGAGAAGACGAAATGATAACAAAGAAGACAGAGGTTTCTTTTTTGTTTCCAGTGTGTGTTGAGTTTGTGCGCAGGATACACAACTTTGGGGGCCCATTTCAGGCGGTAATAGATGAGCAGCACATAGAGTTGAACAGATGGCACGGAGGAACACCCCAAAGTATAATCCTATCACATGGATTCACGTTCCACCATCTGGTTAATCCACACACACACACAAGCACACACTTCCACACATGCACATGGAGCGCACATAATATCAGCGACTGTGAAAAAGAGGCATCTTAGGCCATGATTACGGCCACAGATTGCTGCTTGGTGAACGCTGATCTCTGCAGGCGTATCAGGGGGCTAAATATCATTCCAGCTTGTTGGGGAGGATCAGCAGAACAGGGAGTCAGGCAAAGAGCAAAGGCTAGGCTTCAGGGAAAAAAGTCAGCCTAGTCTAAAGTGGATTATGCCGCTTTACAGAATTACAGCATGTCTGACAAGCCGCATATCTGTTAAGGAGAGGAGATTTAGCTTGTATAAACATGTATTTTCCCAATGCTGTTCTTTTCTTCAATCACATCCAGTAATCTCCAAGTCCATAATACCAACAGATAAGGTCAAAAAGCACACTGAATACCACATATTGAAAATGTGGTTTATTGTTGTTATTCCATGTACTTTGTCTGATAAAACATGAAGAATATGCTTTAAGAGAAAACACTGAAAGCTTACAAAACGCATTACATATATCCAAGCAGGAGCTGAAATGACCCTGTGTGGTCATGCGCTCAGTGGCCAGGCGCTGAGATAGTTTCACGGATATATACGAAGCAGACAGCTGAGCAAGAGCTAAGTGTTTGCTTAATGAAGGCGGCGTATTCAGAGGACAGAGCTACTGTTGGCTCTGCTCTGCTCCCCGGTCGTGTGGCCTTTGATCAGACACTCAGCACACCTGACATTTACACGCCTGCACGCTTTGCCACGTGTCATAAAACAAGCGCACCGCCGCTGCCCTCACACACAGGGCAGGGGTGATGTTTAATAACGGGGTGCGTATAATCACTCTGATTAGTATTCCTCGCTCGCCCCTGACCCCTGGGAGAGAGGAGAGAGGTGATGCGTGTGTATGTGTGTGCGCGCGCAAGAGAGAGAGAGCGAGAGAGATGGGAAGAACTGTACAAGGTGCCAATAGCAAGGACCTTTATGGGCTGTCATTAGGTTAGTTAGCATCTAAGCTATTTTATCTATGAATTTTGCAGCAACCCCCAGCATCAAAGCCATCAGCCCCAGTGAAGGCTGGACCACAGGTGGCGCTACCGTCATCATCATTGGGGACAACTTCTTTGACGGCCTGCAGGTCATCTTCGGAACCATGCTGGTCTGGAGTGAGGTGGGTCACAATCTGGTCTCCTGAAAGAGCAAGTGTGTGTGCAGATGTGTGCATTCTGATGACTAAATATTTAGCAGCAGCTTCTATAAACCAGTGGTTCCCAGGTTCCTAATCTTGGTGGCCCTGGGGCCCATTTAAAACCAGTCTGTTTGGGACCCCTTTGGTGTGTGTGTGTGTGTGTGTGTGTGTGTGTGTGTGTGTGTGTGTGTGTGTGTGTGTGTGTGTGTGTGTGTGTGTGTGTGTGTGTGTGTGTGTGTGTGTGTGTGTGTGTGTGTGTGAGCCAGATTTTTCAGAAATACAATTTTTCCCTTCCTTTAATCATCTTAAGTTTGTTGTAAACAAGCTAAATCAAAGAATCAATCAATGAAGAGATAAGTTGATGTGTCATCATTTTTTATGATTGATTTTTAATTTCAATTCATTTCAAGTAAAATGCCAAACATTAGCTCGATATTCCTCTTTTCTGTGTTTGACATCAAATTAAATTGAATCCTTTTGAGATTTTCTACTCATTCAGACAAACCGCAGGCGTGACCAAGGTCTCAAACTTGCTTTGTCATTATTGTCATTTTGTAGGCTAAAAAAGTAATCAATTATCTGAAAAATGAATAAAAAGATTAGTTAATAATGATAATGATCATTAATTGCAGCACTACTATACACCCACATCAAAAATATTTTACTATCTGAACAGCCTGCCTTCTCATTTCTCTCTGTAGCATATTTTTGCATACCTCCTTTCAGCTCCCTTCCTGTCTTTTATTATGTTCGTATCTGCCTTCTTGGAATATGTGCACACCGTACAGTATGAATCTCTTTGTAAGGAGCATCTGCCACATGACTAAAATGTAAATGTAGTCTATGTGTGAAATTGAAGGTCAGTGAGCGCTGCAGCTAAACAGCTTTCTCTTTAGTAAAGGAATAATTCTATAAAAAGCTCTTATATTATCTCACTGCGAGGTGAGTGGGGCCAGACAATGGTACAATAAAAGCGTAGCTAAGTGAGCAATGAAAGGGACAGTTAGAACAACACACACACACACACACACACACACACACACACACACACACACACACACACACACACACACACACACACACACGCACGCACACACATACACAAGGCACTGGCAGAAGCACTGATAGCTTTTGAGCGCTGCTAGCTTTGAGTGCTAGTTCACTATAGCGTGCAGGAAACGAGCACTCTGTGAGGTCTCATCTGCGTTTTGTCTTGTTACCGTTTTCCTTCAAAGACCCTTCAGCATACACACACACAGACATACATGGCGAGCAGGCTCATCAGCCACACTAAGTGGGCCTGTTTAAGACACAGTGGTGCTTTAATGTGGCTAACGGCAGCTAGACATCCTCAGCTGACAGACACAGAGACGGGGGCAGCACAGATGAGCATATTATATGTTTACTTATACTGTGTAATAGACGTATGCAGAGGAAGGTGGTGTTTTATTCATAAACAGATAACTGCTTTTGAACCCCTCTTACAGAGCTCATGTCAGCACTGATAACCATCCTAAGCCGCACAGTGACATTGCCTCAGGCTACGAGGCCACCTGAGGGCTTTAGCGCTAACACATCATTTTCAGGCTGATTATACAAAGAAAGTCAAAAGCTGCAAAGGAAAAGGTCTGAGGCGAACCGAGAATAGTCCCCTGAGCACGTGTTTGGATGTGAGTTTCATTACATTAATCTTTTTGCCCTCTCTGGCTCTCCATAGCTGATCACCCCCCATGCCATTCGTGTGCAAACTCCACCCAGACACATCCCGGGGGTGGTGGAGGTCACGCTGTCCTACAAATCCAAACAGTTCTGCAAAGGCACACCTGGACGCTTCATCTACACAGGTACTACCTACGCACTAACACTTAGCAATAATACTAAGGAGCTGATCGAGCACCAGCCTGCCTATCTGCTGGATTTTCTCATGCAATTTTCTCCCAGATACTCTCATTTTCTTCAAACAGCAAGTTGCCTTTAGAGTCATGTAAGAAAAAAAAAAGGTATAATCACAGAAAAAAAAAAAAAAACACATAGTGACTTTAGGTTTCATTAGGACTGTGTTTTTGCAATACCTGCTAGAAGCAAGCAGGTGCATTTTGCAAGCTCTACACTGTTTCTGGAGGAAAATGTGCATACTAAACAATTTAAAAATTCAATAACAAGACTCAGTTATTCAGTGAAAAAAGGCCTCTGATCAGAGGAG
Source organism: Chaetodon trifascialis (assembly GCF_039877785.1). Taxonomy (NCBI): domain Eukaryota; kingdom Metazoa; phylum Chordata; class Actinopteri; order Chaetodontiformes; family Chaetodontidae; genus Chaetodon; species Chaetodon trifascialis. Next base: position 12,084,948 of record NC_092060.1, read on the forward strand.
GAAAAGTGTTTGCCCTCTTCTATGAAGCAGGTGAAGGTCAGGGGGAGGTTTAACCTTTTGATTAGTGGGATTATTGAGATTTAACCCTGTCGAAGGCGTGATTCACAAAGGAAGAGGTTCAGGAGTGTGATTTTTGACGGTGAGTGCATGGGCCTGAGTGTTACATCAGAGCGTATCGGTGCAGAGTTATAGCCATGCGGCGAATAGAGCAGCAGAGAGAGTGAATGTGAAGCAGTGATTAACCAATGCGAGGCCACAGGTCCCTCGGGAGATTGTGAATCACATAAATCTGTCTGTAATCTCAACCACTGATAGATTTAGGCTGTAAGCCGTGGCTGGAATTGCCAACATTTGACAAAATCACAATCAAGAGAAAGCGTGTGCGTCACGTCACCACCGTGCGTTTTCTGCATCTTGTGTGTGTCCTAATTACTGTACATGGACAGAATCCATGTCCATGGGTCATAATTATGATTCTGTGTTTGTGTACTTACAGCAAAGGCTGCAATAGGCTGCCTGTGTTTGTTTATACGTATGTGTGAATGTACTCCAAGCACACACATGCACATTGACAAGTAACTGCATTACTAAGACAGAGGGCAGATGGGTGAGCAGCCTTTGCCATGCCAGAGCTGTCCAACAGCCCGCACTCTGCCAAACCCATAGAGCTGTGTGTATATAAGTGTGTGTAGGTGTGTGTGCAGCCTTTTAATGTGCCAGACATGTGGGAACCGTATGCATAAACACCCTATCTCTTCCCAGCCCTCCACTCTTTCCCCTTGTCACATTCACTTATTCAAAACTTGCGTCTTTGGATGAATTCATCCTCTCTCTCCTTTCTCTCTCTCTGCCTCTTGGCTTCTATGGAGGCACATAGAAGAATCTCAACAGGTGAGAAGTAGCAAGAGGTCATCCGCTGGGAGCTGAACACACACACACTGTGCTGCTGCTTGCCAAGCGCTGGCACCTTCACGGTGACACAGTCAACCGTGGCGAGGCATAGATCTCAGTTCTACTCTTCACACACTTCACTTCAGCCACTGCTCTCCACCCTCAGCGGGTATTTGTACCTCTCCCATAGCTCCTTTATCAGCCCCCTTTTTTTTATCATTTTACATTATCCTAGCAAGGAAGAACCTGCTCACATTTGGCATCGTGAATGAGAGGCAGAGAACAACAAGAGCATGAGCAGAGTATTTGGAGCAAAAAAGCAATTGATGAGAGTGGAGAGTGAGATGAGAAAGGGAAGAGTGGCAGAGGATGGGAGAGAGGGATGGAGGATTACCATGGGCCATGTTGCCCTCCTGGGTCTGTTTGGCACCAGTTTGAGCCCAGTTGCCAGTGGGTACTAATCATGGAGGATTGGCAGCACTGCGTGGCAGCTGGCAGCTCGCGCATACACACACACACACACATCAACTGAGCACCGCACTCGCAGACATGCATATACTCATATATTACTTGTGCACGCACGATCACACACACATGCGTTCACTGAATTACATTGGGGACAGCTGGCATTGCTAATCAACTTCAGCTGAGGAGAGGAAAGCGAGCAGCTCACAGACCTAATTAAGTCACCACATACCCAATACTGCTGCTACTGCTACTTTGCAAACATACCCAACGCGCGCACACACACACACACACACACACACACACACACACACACACACACACACACACTCTATAGGTTTACTCCCCCAACGTCCTCTGTGTGATCATTGATACGCCACAACCGCCCATCGCTGAATAGAAAGATTTCAGCTGTAGTTCAGGACAGCGGAGACAGGCAGGGGACTTTTGGTGCAGAGGAGATTCGGAGAGAAGCTATTACAGTAATGTGTCCTCTGTCGTCTCTGAGGACTCCTCTGCCATTAGACTTCAGAAAGCTCCAATTAGACTCATCAAAGGCAATTAAGCTCTCCACTGATAAGAATAAAAGAATGTTTTTTTTCCATTCTCTGCTCTTCCTCTGTCTTTTTATCCCCTTATCCCCCTTCTGTTCCTCTCTCTGCCCTCTGCCTTACCCACCTCTGGGCCTGAGAGCTCTCCTTAATCTCTCTCCCTCTCCCTTTCTCTCTCTCTCATTATCAGGTCATTGCCCCCACCCCCCACCCCTGTACAAATGCATCTCCATGTTTGGTTGTGTATCACCTTTTACTGGATTGCTGTCTTTGTAACATTCATCAGAGAAGCTCTCCCTTTTCTTTTCTCCATGCAATATAGAGTGATAATGCTCTCTGCCACTTGGGCCCGTGTGTGTGTGCTTGTGTGTATGTGTTTGTGTGTGTGACACAGGGATGCTGGTCATAGATTGGGGGAGTTGATGAATCACCCTTGTCGTTCAAAAGGCAATCCCTCCCTCCTCAGTATGCAGCCTTGTCTGCTTAGTGCTTCCGCTACAGCTTCTGCTGATATTAAAAGGCTCTGCTGGCTCACATTAAGGCCGGCACCATGCGCACCGACACGCATCCGCATACACGCACGCACAAACATTAGGGGTAGTTTTTCAGCGCTGAGTGCAGATTAGGTGTGTGGGAAACATCACTCAGTTGCAGTGAAGAGCGAGGGAAAGACAAAAGTCAAGAACAGAATTTAAACCAGCCGGGATGCTGCTGACATTTCTCTCCGTCTCCCTCTGCCTTCCTCTGTGCTCCAAATTAGTTTTAGGGTGGAGGAAAGACTGTCATTTTATACACTACACAGACACTGAACTGAAGCACAGATACCACAGTAAGTGTTGCAAGCATGAACATGCTTTGTAAAGTTTTGATTTATTTTAGCCCTAATTTAGCTATTCACACACACTGAGAAAGATTGTTTTGCTCAGATGGTGCCTGAGTACTTCAGATTAGTAATAAATCAGATTCTGTTTGCGTTGGTATCATGATGTTGATGCAATTTGCCAGAGAATCAGTGAGGAAATCTATTGCCTATTTTTACAGATACAGATATGTTCTGCATTCATATGCACATTTGATACACCTACACTCATGCATGAGCACATTCACACATCCACGCATCACAGACACACAAATGCAGCATGGAGTCATCTGGCAATAAAAGTGGGGTGCAACCACGAGCTGGTCAATTACTCGTCTTGCTCCTATTTGTGAATGCTGTCTTTTATTGAGCTTGGGTGGAGGCCTGCTGTTGATTAAAACGCCTGGTCTCCAGCTGGAGACAGGGCCAGCTGAGATAGCTGCACACACTCACATTTACCGCACACAATCTTAACAGTGAGGAAATTCACACCTCTATTTGAGATTGAGATTAATTTTCTGCACCATGTGGCTTGTCTTCCCTCTTTAGCATGCTCCGTTCTTATTACAGGAGCATCTGGTCCATGATGATGATGTAAATGAATTTCGAACGTAGATTATTTTATACCCTGCTGAAATGAGCGCCGTTCACCGGGGGAATGATTTCTTATGTTTCCTTATATCTTAATTCAAGCGTGCACTTTTCCTCCAGATTTTCAGAATTTGCATTTTCCCAGTGAGGATCCGTGCTGTCAGGTATTGTTAACTGTCGACGTGCACTTTTTGCAACACATAATTAGAGCGTAGGTTGTAGTAGCATCCACACCTCCATTGATTTGTAGAATGTCTTCACGTCCCCCCCCCCATACCATCCTCTCCTCCTCTCTCAGCCTCAGTCTCTCCCTTCCTTTAGGAGCAAAAAGCTCTACTCATCTGTTTTCTGTGTATGAATTTCCAGCCATGCATTAGTCTCCCTGACATGTTCAAGCGATGCTTTATTTAGCTTGTCGGATTCTGCAAATAAACGCAATCTTGGGGTTTATGGAAAAATGGATAAAAATTAGATTGTAAGGTATTGATCTGGATTGTGAGTAGTCAGTGTGTGTGTGTGTGTGTGTGTGTGTGTGTGTGTGTGTGTGTGTGGGGTGATGGGGCGGGGGGCAGCTCTCATCTGTGTGGGGAAAGGGGGGGGGAGAAATGAAGCCGTAATTCAGGGCTATTGAACCCCCTGCCACTGGCGGCATCGATCGCAAGGCAGCGCTTATGAGATCACACCTGAGCACTGGAGACTGCAGAGGGGAGGGAATGAGGGGGAGGGAGTGAGGGATGTGAGGAGGGAAAGGGGAGACGAAGGAGTGGAGCGAGAAAGAAGAGAGAGAAACAGAGGCTTGTGATATGATCAGCTCCTTACCTACTGTCTGCGGGCCTGTTAAGGTGTTAACATCAAGGCTCAGAGCCAATTACCTAACCCTGCAAGTACACTACCCACTCACTGCCCCCCCACCGCCCACACACACACACACACACACACACACACACACACACACAGTGTTGCGACACAGGAGCAGGAGACATGGCTACTGGACACTTACTGTAGTTTCCCCTCCTCCTCCATCACTCCTCCTCCTCTCTTGTGTTTCCAGGACGACTCCACCGTACTGACCTCTCAATTATCCCTCATCCCCCCACCTACTCCTTGCCACCCAAACATCACCCCCCCCATTATTCCTCCCCTAAAGCTCATACCTCCAGCACCCCTCCACCCTAGCCTGTTCTCCTGCCCCCTCACCCCTTCATACACACTCCCCCTGCGGCTCTGTGGGTTATTATAGTGAAATATGAAGCGGTGTGGATTCTAGGCTTCATGAAATTTCCATGAGCATTGATCTGATCTGATGTGGGTGATTGCTAGGTGAATCCCTCCAGTCCAGGGCTGTTGCTCATCTATTCATTTATTTATGGCAGTTATGTTTTACTGGCTTTGATTTGCTCTTCTGGAGAGCGACAGCTAAGGATTATAAATATACCTGTATAGGAGAGTGTGCTTTGAATCCTGGAGTGTACCGACACAACACTCCTCTTTCGAGGCAGGAGAGTTTTTTTTTTTTTTTTCTTCTTCTTCTTCTTCCAGCACTAATTCCTGTTGTGAAATGTGAGATATTGAGCATCGATATAAGAGCATAAAACACCAAGATAATCCCCAAAGAGACACAGTCAGGTAGTTAGTGGTGCACATTGTCCCCCACATACTCCTCCTCTAGTTTATGGTCCTTGAAAATGAGCAGAGACAATATCACTTCCTCTCTCAATTACCAAAATTGTCTCTTTATTTGTAATAGGGGGTATCTGTATGTCTTGGGGTTTTTATGCTATTGTTCACTCGAGGCTCATTTGGCACATTGTGGAGAACTGATAAAAAATTCATCATAAAAACAAAACCCTTTGAGACGAAAAGAAAGGATGTTGTTGGAACAATCCCGTCCTCAGACTGCAGGCCTAATCCAGGGCAAATCCTCCTTAAGGCTTTAGAGATCAGAGAATAGGGAAGTAATGTCAAATATTTGTCCTCAGAAATAATTCATTGTTTATTTGTTGCATGTGATCATCTCATTGTTTTGGCTTATTTTATCAGTGGACCAGCTGGCCTGTAATGTGTGTCATTCTTCAGAAGTTGAGCCGGCCTCTGGCATCTTTACTCCTACTTTATTTTCTCTGTACTGTCTTTGCTTCTAGCTATTCACCTTTCCTTTCTTTCACTCTTATGGATTACTGGAACGGTCCACTGGGAGAGCTGTCCAAATACGTTTGTGTTGCCAAAACAGAGCATCACCAATTCTCGCTCTTTGCTCTCTTTTGGTTTGTGTGTCTGAGCGAGCGGCTCTGGAGGAGCCATGGTGAAGTCACTAGAGGTCCAGCAGGACAGCTTGTACTCATAGCCTCTAGGGGCCTTTTTTCTGGGGGCCGCCTAGTCAGCCTGGCTGCTCAGATGTGAGGCGAGCAGGGCATCAGCCCTCAGGAAACGTCCAAGCTGCGACCCACAGGGGAAACAGACGGATGGCACAGACACATACAGGCAATCCTCACGCATAATGGCGCCTTCTCTTTCACATTTTACACACATACGAGTACAAATACACACACATTCAAGCCACACAACACAACTCTGTACAGAAGCAGCATCTTATAGGCAGGAGCCCAGAAAAGTAGTCAAGACTGTTATCCATGTATGTGCATCGACTCCCCAGGCAGCCCACAAAGAGACACAAGGGGAGGAGGGTAAAAGACAGAGGAGAGAGAGGGAGAGTACATTAAGAATGAATTATGTGGAGAGAGCACTTATCCAACAATCCTCCTCTGAAGTGTTTGTACTATAAGCCTCAGATCTTCATTGTATTTATTCTAATGTTTAAATATTCATGGTAAATCTTCTCATATTCAATTACCGTAGCACGACCACAGCATGCAGAGAGTGCTTTCTCCCTGCTGCCTGGATGATCTGACTGTGTGTGTGTGTGTGTGTGTGTGTGTGTGTGTGTGTGTGTGTGTGTGTGTGTGTGTGTGTGTGTGTGTGTGTGTGTGTTTGCGTGTGCGTGTGAGTGTATGCGACTGTCACTACGTGTGTGTGTGTTTAGCTTGTTCCCTGGAGCGATCAAGCCTTTGTTATATTGGAACCAGGCTCTGTAATTGCTTATATTAGTCGCTGATCAACGCAAGACCACAAGACACACACACACACACACGCATGCACACAAACACACACACACACCATGCCTGATTCCTGACAGTCTTTTTATTAACCACCAAAGCAGGCGACAGAGAGAGATTCATTACATCACAGGCAAACAAAGACACACACCAGACTTAATAGAGAACACCCACATTTTCAGTGTGTTGAGTTTAACGTTGAAATATTCATGTAAAACCTTGCTTAATTCAGTCATTTCCACCGTAGGAGAGAATCACTTGTTTCGACTGCTGTATCTCTCAGTTGCCATTGAACAGTAGGTGTTTTCATTACTGAGAATCAAGCATTACCATTTTTTTTTTCTGTGTCTCTTTCTGTTTGTGCTTAGCGCTGAACGAGCCAACCATAGATTACGGCTTCCAGAGGTTACAGAAGGTCATCCCCAGACATCCCGGAGACCAAGAGAGATTACCCAAGGTACAGTGCCTCCTCTCCTCTCTTGTGTCTGTGCTCATGCTGGTTACCACATGCAGTTATTTTCTAGGAATTTATCTTGGTAACACTGGTTCAGAGAGGTATTGACAGCTTCTAGAGTTTCATAGCATATATGGATATACATGGCACAAGGGCAGCGTGACCTCTCATACAGAGGAATGATTGTGTGCTGCGGACAGTGGCCTATACATGACACTGTGCAGTATGCACATAAACATTTTATCATACGTTCATGGTCATTTTCTGCTCAAACAAACACTTTATTTGCATAGCGGACGCACAAGCAACTCTATTCATTTTTCCACTGAGCATAAGGTCATTTAGACTGGCAAAGTTGGAGAGGAAAGGGATGGATGGAGGGAGAGAAAGAGGGAGAGAGGGAGGAAAGGAGGTTGAGGGGAGAGAGGAAGAGAGAGGCAGAAGCAGGTTAGGTGATCCATCATAGCTGTCCAGTCTTACCTCCTGCTGGGTCAGTGGATCGAAGTCAACCCCGGGTGGACTTTATTACTTCCAGCACACACACACATACACAAACCGGCAAACACACACACACACACACACACACACACACAGAAATGCACATACACACTTCTCTGCTCCTGTATGTGCATACACACACACACTCAGCAGAGGGAAGTCACCATGAGGCAGAGATGGAGAGCCCAGGTAGATGCAGAAGGAAGATAGAGAAATCACTTGTCCTCGCTGTGTGTCATGTCTGGTGGATACAAGACTTGTCCTGGTGAGTTCGGGTCTTTAGCCCATCAACCCCCTGTATCTCTCTAAATATCTTTGTATCCATCCATCTCTTCTCCTCTCTCCTCTACCTCCCTCACTCCGTGGTGTCTCTTTCTCTTCTAAATGAACAGCGGTAGCTGGCAGGCCCGGTTGTTCATTTCAGCTCTATTGATTTGTGCCTTTATTGAGGTAATAACAGTTTGTTGACCACACTTCTCTCAACTGTTGGCCTCAATCATGAGAAAGAGGGGCAGAAGAGGGGCATGAACTGGCAACTTTTGCGCTACAAATGTCCACCTTGGCAAAGCCTCTCTGTGGTTGTTCTTCATTCAGTTTTAATCAGGATTAAATTGATTGGGAATATAATGTATGTACACACACACACACACACACACACACACACACACACACACACACACACACACACACACACACACACACACACTGAGCAGTGAACAAGAAGGATATCTGCCAATGCCTGTTCAATCTCTGTATGTTGTGGTAATGATCCAGTGTCCAGCTGAAAACAGCCCCCATACTGTGCTGTGGCGGATAGTCAGGCAGTCAGAGTGAGGAGGGAGTGCTGGGTAGCTCAGGCACAGCCAGACTGCAGGGTGTTTAGCTAAGGCTGTGGTGTAGCTGGGGGTCTGGGGCTGGCTAATGAGTGACCGCCCTGCCAGACAGGGCCAGGCTCTGCTCTGGATCAGGTTCCCCTTCCTGTTGACGTCTCTGTGGGCCTGACTTTACGGGAAGGGACCCTGCGCCCAGGAAATGGTCTCCCCTTACAGCAGCAGAGCTGGGGAGGCAGCATGGCGCTAACCACATTTATCTGTTTATCAGAACGACTCTGGAGCGCTGCCTAATCGCGTTTAGCTACTGGACAGATCCCTTTGCTAACGAGAGACTGATAGGTACAGACAGGGCACAGGACCACGAGAGAGTGATTAATAGAGAGAATGGGAGAGAAGAAGGAGAACAGAGAGACGAGAGACAGTAGACTGGAGACGCAAGTGAGGAGAGAGTGGAGATTAGAGATATAGATGCACAGACAGACAGGAGTACAGGTCTGAAAGAGAAGGAGCTGAAGGGCTATGAGACTCATAGCTGGTGCAGAGGGGGGCAAAAAAAAATGTTATAGATGAAGTGACTAAGTTTCCACGTGTCCTCCCTGAACACCATTACACTCCAGCTGCTGATCTGTTTGTGTCCTAATGCCTCACACTTCCCTCATTTCCCCTCCTCTTCCTCCTACCCTCCCTCCCATCATCCATCCATCTACCTATCTAGCAATCCCTGGGAGGCACGGGGAGTCGAGGAAAAGCAGAGAGAAGGAGGCGAGGAGCGGTGCATACATACTAAAGAACCACTTACCTTCCTAGGGCCTCTACATCTCTCAATCACCTCGAACAGGCCTGCTTTCTGGTCTCCCCTCTTTCCGTCTCTCCCCCACCCACCCCCCCACCTCCCTCTCTGCCTCCCCCAGATAGTGCTAGTAATGGGAGGTTAACACAGAGGCAGCGCTCCCATTATTGAGTGAATTTAGCACCTTGGACAGCGCTCTACAATCTTTATTGCTTTGCTGACCCTCTCGTCATGTCCTGGGCGTGCTCGACAGCCTCCACATGTGCGTGGCTCCGTGTGCGGTTGCGCCTCTGTGTGTGTGTATATGTCTGTCTCGGTGTGTGTGTGTGATATGAGGTCTGATTGAAAGGCGGTGTGTCACGGAACAGAGAGCACACATGCTCCAGGGCTTGTTCACAGCGAGGGATACACTCAGGAGGGTATAGCGCACAGCGTGTGTGTGCGCAACTAGAGGAGAAGGAGGGAGAGAAAGAAACGAGGGGAAGGTTGGAGGGGAGGGGGCTGCAATTTTCTGGTTGTCGCGCCTCCAGCATATATCCTGGCCCCGGCACATTAACTTTTAAAAAGGGTTTCGTAGGGCTGTAGGTGTCTACATCACACACACACATATAACGACTGCCTGGAGTCACACACTCATACACTCAGGGAGAGAAAAGAATAGAGACAGAGAGAGGAGAGAAAGGAGGGTAAGTGGTAGAAAATGAGCACAGAGAAACACTACAGAAGGATAAATGTTTGATGTGGGAAATTCCACTCTGCGGTTTTCACCACATTTATCACACAAAGTGGATGCAGGGCTATTCACTTGGATCATTACCAGGGTTAATACAGGGCAGGAGACGGGTGTGTCCCGGCTGACGAGGGGAGTTGTATAGCCGTCAACCTGATGATATGTTGTGTTAAATGAGATTGATGTGTGCGATCGTGTGCGGTGGATTCATGATCCGACAGTGACAGTGGGGAGGAGAAGACGTGGAAGATGGTTGACTGATAAAGAGATATAGGCTCATGTTTTATTCACTGATAACAGTATCTTACCTCTGCTCACCCAAACTGCCCGGCTAGTAACAAAGTGCCGGGACAGGCCCATTTCTCTTCCTCTCCCTTCCTCTGTCTGCCTCCTTCCTCTCTTGCACACTCTGTTCTGCATTCACAGCATAATGCAACGCGTGAAATGTAATAAAAGTGACTGAACTCTTTGAGCCGTCACACTCGTGATCAATCCCCTTCCCCTCTCTGTGCTTGATTGTAGGAGGTCATCTTAAAGAGAGCAGCAGACCTGGTAGAGGCTTTGTACGGGATGCCTCACAATAACCAGGTAAACACTCACACAAAAAGCATGCACACTAACATCAATATCTTTCCTCTGATGAAATTATGTTTGTGGTTCGGACCACTGGCAGCATCAAAGGCGGCGTCTCCGCTGGCCCTGCAGCACCCTGCTGCGTTCAGGCAAGATCTGGGACCAGCAAACACACACGTGGGAATAAGTTAGTGCTTTTATCAGCTTGTATGTTGAGGAGGAAAGGAGGAGAAGCACAATGGAAACTAATTGAAGGGGGAGGAGAGGAAAATGGGGAGAGCACAGAAGAAGAAGAAGATGAGGAGGACGAGGAGGCGAAAGAATGGAAACATGAAGCAGGGAGGAAGAGGCAGGCTAAAGATTTGATGAGTCTGTTAATGAGGCTTTCCTCCATTTACTGGAACCAATCCCACCACTCCCAATGACCACTGATAAAAACCACTCAGCCTACTAGGTTTACATGCGCAATATCTCATAAAGCCTGCGTCAAGGGCATGTTTTCTCTTCTTCTCCTCTCTTCTCCTCTCTTCTCTCCCACCTCTCTTGCTCTTGCTGACCGCAGCTCTTTTTTCCTTCCTCATTGTCAGGAGATGATTCTGAAACGAGCAGCGGATATCGCAGAGGCCCTCTACACAACAGTGCCACGAGGGCACAACCAGCTAGCCAGTCTTGGCAGCGGCTCCGTCCATGCTGGCATGATGGCCGTGAACTCCTTTACTGGGTCAGAGGTGGCACAAACAGCCAATCAGGGTGAGCAAACAATTAGAGTCTGTAATCATGGGAAATGTGGCGGGGATTTATTTCTTCTTCCTCTTTTTTTTTCTTTTTTTAAAGGAAGGATGGATAGTAAAGATGAGTGGTCCAATAGGGACATTTTATTTTTCAAGTGGGAAATTCAGAAAGGGTGATTTAAGAGAGAAGGAAGATTTTGAAAAAGGAGGACGGGAGGTGGAGGAGGAGGAGGAGGCGGCGGCAGTAAGAAACAGGGAAAACTTGAGACGAAAGAACGAAGGTAAGAGAGTGAAGAATGGAGAAAAAGAGAGCCATGGATGGAGTACGATGGAGAAATATGAGTGGGTCCTAGGGGTGTGTATATTAGACTGGGGTCGGCCCCTGTCTGACAGAGAGAGATGTGGGTGCAGTCAGTGGTGATTCATCACATGTATCAGGGGAAGGAGAGGAGAGTGGATGGACCAGCCGCTGGATATGTCTCAATACTTCCAATGAGCTTCCTCGCCTCTTCCTCTGTCCTTCATCTTCATCTGGAAACATGTGAAAACAACAGATATCAGCTGCATGACTTCTGCCCTTCTGTTTCCAGCTCATAACAGATGAGGATGGGGAATTGGTGGTGCCTAATTATCAAGAAGGTGGAGAAGTGCAGCCCTCGTTGCACCAGAGAGCAGAAATTCCTGATGTTCAATTCCAGCTGTTTTTTTTTTTTCTTTTTTTTTTCTCCAGTGTCAGCGAGTTGGACCTGAGATGTATATTTATAGTCTTCTTTCCATCTTGTCCTCTTTCTGTTCACTGCCCCTGTAAAACATAAAGGAGAAAAAGGTCCTGTCAGAAATACTGGCTTCATTCTTTATAAATTACAGTAGCGCTGCAGAGGCCTTTTAGTGTTAATTGCCTTATCAATATATCTAATTTTGGAGAGGAGCCAGCGAGGTTAAAGGCCTCTTGTTTCAGTGGTTGGATTGCAGCTAGTGTCTCTCATATCATTCTTCCTCCGCTCTGTTCATTGCTTTCTCGCTCTGCCATATGCTATCTAAGATTTTTCGAAAATTTCTTTTGGCTTTTATTGCAATGACCATTAGCCGTGCAGGGAAAAGAGTATTTGGCAGCATTGCATGTAGGCTTTCTCGTTTGGTTTTGTCTGCCATCTGCTATACCTCTAACACCTATTCTCTCTCCGTCTCCCTCTCTTTTCCTGTTCATAGGTTTCAGTAGGAGTACAAGCAGTGTGTCCCCTCATGGTTATGTCCCCAGCTCCACTCCCCAGCAGAGTAGCTACAGCTCTGTCTCCACTAGCATGAATGGCTACGCTAACTCTGGCATGGCAACCTTGGGCACCTCGCCCAACTTCCTCAATGGATCCGCGGGCAACTCGCCCTATGCTAGTGAGTAAATACACCATGTCTTAGATCTGAAACCAAGAGGGGATATAAAATCAAGGCACGCAAAGCAAAAAAGATTGACTTGGAGCCTTTTGAAGATAAAAGAATAAGCGGAGAGGAGGAACTGAGAATGGGAGGTGCAAATCAGAAGTGACACACAAGGAGAAAGTTGTGCAGTTCAGCTGGCTCATCTGTTTCTTTAAGAACAGAGCCAAACGCAAATCCCCACTTTATTGGCCATGGGAGCAGATCACCTAGCACCCCCCTCTCCCTGACACACACCCCATCACCTCTGCACGCACACATACACATTCACCCTCTACATTAAAGACCCTTGATTAAATCAATAAACTAATTGCTAGAGAAGCAATTCCATTTCAGCGCTTTGATTCCTGGGTGTTAACAAGTATTTTAACAGGCTCATCGGCCCCACACAGACACTTTCAATCAATGGCCGCTCGGCCTGCCTTTGTAGGTCCAATTTTCATTAATTGATTAGTTAGGCCCCTTCATAAATGGATTATGACTTTATTGCGAGGATTTGTCAGGAAGAGCCATAAAAGCTAAGTGTTGGATAATAACAACAATAAAGGCAGAAGCAGATATCAGAGGGCAGGTGAAATATGACTTGGTTGATTGTAAAATCACTGAGGGGGAAAATGCTCTTAGTGTATTACCAGACAAAAGACAAACCCAGGAGAAGTGGATGGGATGATGTCAGAGGGAAACAGGATTTGGGCTGCGAAGATAACCTTCTGGTCAGTTTTGTCTGCGGCAGTCTTAAAATTGTGATAAATAGCAGGTGGCAACTTTTCCAGCAAATTATATTTATATTAAGCCTTATAATGTCAAGAATCCCAATATTTCACAGAAATATTTCAGATTTAAGGCTTTAAAGCCTGGCCACACCAGCATTTAAAACAGCAGAATTTCTCTGAGAAATCAATCTATCCCAGTGGAATCATGGTGATCAGTGGAGTTGAACTTTTGGGCCATTGACCGATAGCAAGCAGCCTTGGCAGTGATGACCTTTAAGGGAAGGGCTAGCCCATAGCTTATGAGCTAAGAGTGACCATAAAGTTAGATCCAGCCTGTCTGTGCGGAGTATAAGCTTCTCCACAGCAAAGACGTGGTTTACAGACAGCTATGAGACACTAGTCAATGTTAAGTCTTAAACCTGTGTGAACTTATTGTCCCATTAGCGACTGAGCTGATGAGATTTTTTTTTGCACTAATTTACAATTAGCGAGCTTGCTAGATCGTAGAGCTTTTCCCCCTCTTCAATTAAACTCTTCATTGAGTGAAATGAGGTACAATCCTCAGATCAAAAGGCCAGAGCTAAACAGGACACTACAAAAAATAGAAAGTTTTGAATGACTAGAGGTAGCATGTTCCTGCTGGTTAGCAATTAGCTGGCTGGCTACATTTTCTGGCTAGCCACAGTAGCTCACCATCTAGCCCTACGAATAGCCCCTACATCACCAAGCTTCTACAACCACGTATTTAGCAAAGACACAAAGATGAAGGTCACTGTCACCAGGCTTTTAGTCTTAGATGATAACACTGATCAGAAGGCTTGACATATGACCAACAACTGATTAAACCATGTGTAAAATGGCAATACAAACACCCAGAAGCAGTGACTACTGTCAGTCCGAATGTTGGATTGTATTGAAACCACTTTCTCTAGCTGTTAGAAATCTCTTGCATGATAATCTGTGTAATATAGTAACCTGGGAGAGCCTTGATTGTAAGTTGTCCCGAAAAGAATTTATGGGAACAGCACTCCGAGTTAGTAAGGAGTTGTTTATCGAGCCGTTGCACTCTTTGAGCTACAGGATGAGTCATCAAAACACACTGATCAGGGGAAAAAATGCTTTGGGATATTTTCAGTGTAAGTTTCCAACTAAACACATTTTTATCTTAGCTATGGAATATGTAATTGCCAGGTAATTGCTTAACAACAGCAACAAAAAAAGGCTGAGCCAGTTGATCTGAGTCCATGTTATCCCTCCTACCATCATCCATTGACCAGTCCCTTTCTGTTCGTCCCGTCTGCCCGTCCTCTGCCCTCGACCCTCTCTCTAACCTCATCTCCCCACTTTCCGTCTTCATCTTTCCTCTCTGTCATTCTCCCCTGACGTGCTCCCTATGACCCCCTTAACCCCCTTTTCCTACCCGTCTCTCTTCCCTCAGTCGTCCCGTCAAGCCCCACCATGGCCTCATCGACCAGCCTGCCCTCCAACTGCAGCAGCTCCTCCGGCATCTTCTCCTTCTCTCCAGCCAACATGGTGTCCGCAGCCGTCAAGCAGAAGAGCGCCTTTGCCCCTGTCGTGCGACCCCAGAACTCCCCTCCGCCCACGTGCACCAGCGCTAATGCTAACAGCCTGCAAGGTAAGCTGCTGAACGTGTAGCATGTATTTGCATGGATAATAAATTTGCAGCTTTTATGTTTGGTTATATAGAAAAAGTGTACTTCCAAGATAACGTGCCTGTCTATACCTCTTCATCAAGTTTTAATCCTGCTCTTCTTCACCTCCTTATAACAATTTCTCACTTTTACTCCCACTTCTTCCTCTGATTTTCCTTTTTTCTTCTTCCTCCTCACTCCCTGTTTTTCCTTTCTATACCCTCCTTGAACCCTTCCACTCTCCTTCCTCGCTGTAGATCAGTCTTTTGTGGACTCTAGCAAGTACTCATCTGCCAATGCTCTGCAGGGCCTGGCCTTCTCCTGAAGTATGTTATGCCTCTCTTTCATTTCTTTAGTGGTTTCTTTCCATGCCACACTATCCCACACTGCTCATTTGCACCACCAGCTCATCCTGCCCTACCCTTTCTTCTCTTTTCTGTTTTTATTTGTCACTCTTGACTTGTCAGAGAGACAGCATGCCATGCCATATGTGTTCCATTTCCTGTTTTCACTTCCTGCTTCCTGCCTGCGCTCCAGTGTGTGTCTCTGCAGGGAGGTGGTAGGTGGGGGTGTGTTATGCCACCACGGGTCATTCTGTTCTCCCATTTCCATCGAATGCAGCGCGGGGTCTGTTCGTCTAGGCAGGATGTTGTATGGTGTTGAGATCCTGAGAGAGAGAAATGATGGATGGGAATCTTTATCAGAGCCCCAAGCTAAGCACTTCCTCACTTCCTCTGTCAGCGTTGATGAGCGCTGACCATGATGACCTAAAGGCCATTGGCCACTGTGTGCTGATCTCACACACACACACACACACACACACACACACACAGGCACACATACACACACACAACTGCAACCAGCCAGAGACACTTAGGAAATAACCAGGGAATTAGTGAATTGAAGAGAGTGGAGAATCAATGGGCAGCCAATACATTATATGAAAAATTCCTCCCTATGATGGCTTCTGTGTAAAAAGAGGGGGAAGGGAAAGGGTTGAGGGGGGGTGTGGGAGTGAGGAGGTTAAGATGTGGGAGTTAGTGGAGGGCAGGGTATGATATAAGAAGGTAAAAATGTGAATAAAACTCCCAATGAATGGCTCACAGGTTCCATTTCCATGTTGAAGTGTTGAGTGTAATTTCAGCACCTCTGTCATCCCACATCACTGCGCCTCTCTCTCTCTCTCTCTCTCTCTCTCTCTCTCTCATGTTTGAATTATGCTCCATGATAGACAATAGCCTTACACAATGGTACTGCTAACAATTAACAGTGGCAGCTCTTGCATGATGCTATTCAGAAAGCCTGCGAAAAGTTGAATGATGTTGTTGCTGTGCGCCAAGTTAGCGGTGCGGCGGAGAAAAATGTTTTGATTTTGGGGCCTTGGAATGAAGAGATAATGAGGGAGAGTCGTCTTTGTTCGCCAGATGCTGGAGCACATTTCTGTTATGTGACTGTTGTGATGACAGATGAAACCCAGCAATCACATGACTGACCCTCTCTCTCTCTCTCTCTCTCTCTCTCTCTCTCTCTCTCTCTCTCTCTCTGTCTCTCTCTCTGTCTCTCTCTCTCTTTCTTTCTCTGTTTTTCACCCCCTCCACCATCTTCCTCCCCCTCCTTTCCCACAAGCAGCGATTCCTGGGATGATCGTTCCACCCATGTAGAGGATCTGGGATAGCTGGAGATTTGGGAATGTTGAGAGGAAAAGACACAGTAGCAGAGTCTGGCGAGTCTCTGTTATGCTCCGGAGCTGAACTGAAGGAAGCCAAGATAAGACGCAGGACTCTGTTAAACTCAGGCCTTTCCACTGGGATTTCATCTGAAGGGATAGGGGAGGAGAAGAAAGGGACAATACGAACCTTTGTGATGTTATTTCCCCTCTTGGTTGAATTAGTGTAGCTTCTCTGACACCGCGTTGGATGGAGTGTATAGAGACTGATAGTTTACCCACAGTGTGACACTGACCTCATGAAAAGAGCATTTATTTATCTTTATGTTTATGCCTGTAAGGTTTGGGTTTGATTACTGGAGGCCCCACGCCGTCTTGCAATCTGTAACTCGCGCAAACAACAGTGAAGTTGGTTTGGCCATGAAGTTTACGTAACCTCTGTCACAATAGAAGATACTTTCCTTAGCTCAGCCTGCTCGCTAAAACCACATAACAACACACTGGCCAAATGGAACTAAGGTCAACGACACAAAAAATACAAAGAAAACCAGAAAAGAACAAAATCAAGCCTCAGTTTTGCTGCTAATTATCCCATAAATCTAAAAGTGGTTTAATAAAATGCCCTATGCTAGTTCAACATCAGAAAACATGCCTTTTTTTTGTTGATTTGGTTTGTTTGTTTGAATTTTGATAAAACTGTGAGGATTGAGCTGTTTGCAATATGCTTTTCTGCTTGTCATGTGAAGAAAAGGTGATGATTTAGCCAAAATTGACATTTTGTCTGAGATTTTAGTGAAGACTTGAAAAGCCAGAGGATGTGTGCGTCCAGCCAGCACTGTACTGAAGGAGTCTAGCAAATATCAAATTAGAATAAATGCGTGATATATGTGATATATTTTTGTATATAAAAAAAGTTGAATTTTTCATTTGACCTTTCTTTTTGCGATAGCTATAGTTTGAAATGTAAACATTAAATGTCTTAAGGCAGCTTCTCAGTACAGAAGATAGATTTACTGTGTGTTGTCAATATCTCATCTGCTAAACATGAGAAACATGGATTTGGATACAAAAAGGGGATTCCTGTAAAATATCCTATAAATAATGTATTTATCCCTTGTATTTGTACATTGCCTCTCACCCTCGTTTAGTTGTGTTGTGTAACTTTAATACAGTAAGTGAACATATTTCACGGTGTTTTGTTTCATTATTTACTTGTCTCTCACTATTTAAATGTGACTTTTTTATCTTTTTTTTTTTTTGGTTTGTTTTGTATGTTGATTGTTTCGCATTGGTATACCATGCTTTCATTTGATGATTCAAAAACATGCCATTGTCTATTTTTGTATTATTTGTAAGTTAATAAAAAAATTCAGTTTTTTCCTTATGAAAATGTTTATTGTATGGCAAAAAAGTAGCATCTTATTCAGAGTATTTGGTTGAAGTAGATTTTTTAAGAATATATACACACATTAATATATACTGTAAATCTATATCTTTTGTTTGAACTCTTCAAGGCTTTCAGATTGATACTGTTCTTGAACTGATAATATGCATGGGTTCTTCTCTTGAGTGACACTTTCTTTTTTTGTGTGTGTGGAAACCAAGAGAACTAAGGAATTGCTCTGTGTTTTTCTTTCTTTGAGTTCCTCTTTTTCCCCCCTCTGTTCTTCTTTCTCCTATGTTATTTATGCCTGCTTACATACTGTATCTATATACTCTTGATTTTTTTCTGTCACTGTAATCTTTACCAGCAGTCTAGATGCCTTAACAATGCAAACCCATTCTTCATTCAATCACGTGTACAGTTTTCTACCCTCACCACAATTGTCTATTGCCACAGAGGAATTCATGGGAACTTGGGGACAAAGCACAAACCCACTCTGTTTGGTGGTGAAGCCAGACTAGAATACAAAGAGCCATAATTCAACAATCACACACACCCCGATGTACTATAATACTACAGCAATGGCACGCTTTGAAGGACAGCCGACGCTGAGAGGCCTGTCTCAGCTGTGCTCATTGCACTTTAGTGTTCACAGAAACACTTTGTCTTAGTTTTTTTTGTTTTGTTTTGTAGCGATTATGTAGCCTTTCTCTGATTAATGAAATAATTTCAACCGCATGATGGTAATATTTCTCATTAACCACAGGATCACAACAGAATGACAACACAGAGCTGTGTTAATTGTAGTACAAAGGGGCGCACAGTGGAGACGAGCACTCAGCACAATTTTAATCTCACGCATTGGAGTCGTAGGTCTGACTCCAGTGTTGGACAGTCGATCCCCCAGTCCTTCTCTCTCTGTATTAGCCTTTGGACAATACAGCTTCATTACAAGCTAAACAGAAAAAGAACAAGTGAAGAAGCATGAAAGGGAGCTCCTTGGCCCCTCAGCCATTTCTGTAGTCTTTTCTTTGTGTCTGCCGTGTGTCTTCAAGCTGTTGCTGGACAGAGAATAGGGCTTTTCTCTCTGCTTTTCTTTTCTAGAGCCTGGTTTTGTTAAGTGGGTAGAAAGGACCGTTTTAACAGAGGCGCCTGCTGACAGATGAGTGTTTTTCAGGCACTTGTGTGCCTGTGCTGGTCGGGCTGGGGCGGGAGGGGCTGCACCATATCTGTTTCAAATGAACTACAGAGGTCTGTTGTCATACAATGGCTTCTTTGTAAGCAAAGTTCCATCCTGATTATGAATATTGGTAATGGGTGACAAAGTTTTGTATTTAGGTAACAAACAACAAAAAAAAAAAGATGCAAACCAAATAGCTGGTGTCTATTTTTTCCTCTGTTTTGTCTTTGACTGCAAATACACTGAACAGCTCTATGATATAAGGGAAGAAAAAAATTCTACTGTATAGATTGTTATTGTTTTTGATGAAAATTGAGCTGTAAGATAACTTTTGGACTCTCACAATGTTGAATTAAAGTTACCTCTTGTCTGTGACTTTGTCAGTTGTCATTTTGTTGTTTTTTTTAATATCTAGCAATTCGGATTTCTGTGACCCGTCAAAGTCATGACAGATTGAGAAAAAGTTATTTTCTTGTGACTTTCTTCTCTAATTTGGTGGGAAATATCACCTCCAAATAGCTGACAGGCAGTTTACTAAGAAAAGAGGAGAACTGGCGAAGACTAATTCCACAGGTCAGAAGGAGGCCTGCGTCCCCTCCCCCGCAAGGCTCCTTTCTCTAATGAATCTAATTCATTAATGCATTACTGATGGCATGGTGAACATGGTTAGCCTGACAAGTTTCCTCCTAAACATATTAGTTAATGATGATTCCAAGGTTATTAATTGCGAAAGCACCAGCCCACCATAATTGAGTCATCATTTGCATACCCGGTCATCAGCAGAAAATTAATTTCTTTTTTATTTTTTGCATATCTAATTTAGGGGGCTGCGATTGGATTAGCTTGTGAAAATAGCGGATCCCAGGATTCTGCTGACCTCAAAGTGTTCCAGGGTCTCCACGGTAACTGGAGGCTTCCGTAATGCCGAGGGGGGACAGCGAGACGACCTGGAAGTACTGATGAAATAAGGACTCGTAAACACTTTATGTGCTTGTGTGTGTTTGCCTCCTTAATTGCTCATAGGTTTGTAACTGCACAGGGCTTTTTCTCCCATATATCTAATAACGGAGTTGATAGTTTGCTGACAAACAGTAAAGTGGGTTGTCGTGTGCACGATTTAGCGGTAAGAGGTGGGATATTGAATTATGGAGGTTACACACTCAGTGCCGGGGAAAATGAGTCCTGGAGCCTAATGTTTTTGATTAGCGAGCCGAGCACTGCTGCCATGTTGCACCGTGCGGCTCCAGGGATTCCGCTTCCCCAAATGCGGCTTGCAGTGCAACACACACACACTCACACACACACATTCAAACACACCCATAAATCATAAATACACACAGACAAAAGGTGAACCCATTTTGCTCTTTATTTCCAGCAGCTTTTCAGGCCCAGATAGACTGGTCAGTGTGGGAGGAGGACAATAGGAGTGGGAGGCTGAGGGCAGCCTGGAGCCAGCAGACCTCAGCCCTCTGGAGACATAACATTAAAAGACTCTATTCCTGGAGCACTTCTCCTCTGGATACTGACGGCAAAGCCTTCACACATCAAGAGAGGTACTGTTCAGGAGCCTCTGTGCAACGAGTATCCTAATGAAATATATTAATGCACATATTCCTCAACATCTCGCTCTCCTCCTCCTTCTCTTTCTCATTCTCCTCCCTGCATGGACACATGAAGGGAGGAAGAGGGGAGAGGCGTATTTGAAAGAAAAACAGGAGTCCCCATGGGGATCCCCGATAAAGAAAGGAGAGGAAAGAAATGGAGAGAAGATGGGAGTGCGGGGAGAGGGGGGTATTCAGAATGGAGGCAGACCTAGACAGTGAGCCAAAGACAAGGAGAGGAGGAATGAATATTAATAATATTCTATATTGGAAAATAGTCACAATGGACATCATAGAGAGATGAAGAGAGGCAATGGGAAGTAAGTTCCATTCCTGGCCTTGCTTAATGTGCGTGTGTGTGTGCGTGTGTGTGTGTGTGTGTGTGTGTGTGTGTGTGTGTGTGTGTGAGTGAGTGAGTGTTTGCAGGTGCACACAAGCCGCCTCTCTGTATCTGTGTATGCATGAACACGCCTGCCAGTAAGACAGAGCATATCTGAGTGGAGGCATACCTAGAACGAGCGTGCACTCACATTCAGGTTTGCGCTCTTGCTTACGAGGGTGTGTGGTCGTTTCCCACAGTAATTATCCCAATGACTGTGGGTGTCTGTCTATAATCTGTGTGGTACCTGTCAGAGGGAGCCCGGCAGAGCCTATGCTTTATATTCCCTGTAATTGCTGCTGCTAATTTACTGTGCGTTGGCCTAATGAGTAGGGAGGTGAGGGGCTGGGGTATGTAATGGATGTTAGAGAGATAGCGATAGAGAGATGGATTTCACCACTGCCGGCAGAGAGAGAGGGAGAAGGGGAGGAGGCCGGCGAACTGTGTGTGTTAAGCAAGCATGTAGAACACTTATCTTTATTGTTCTACTAAAATGAAAAAAAACAAAACAAAAGATAACCATTCCCTCCCTCCACCCCCCCCACCCCCCCTTCCTCCCCCTCCTCCCCTCAGCTGACGGTACAGCAGAGACTGCAGTGAGCACATTAGACAAGCTTTTTGTTATGTTGATTAATGATAAAAGCAAATCCATAAATAATATAGATTATTTATTCCATTTATTCACATGCTAATTAGAGCTGGAAGCAGATACCTCAGAGAGATGGTCTCTTTTTTTCCTCTCGTCTGTTCCAGTGCAGCCAGATAGACTAACTGACATTCAGACAGAGGCAGAGACAGTCACATATTAATGTCATTCACACTTTGAAGCACCAATGCTATCTTGTGATGGGGACACGTCCACCCTTCATTTCTCCCTAATGAGGTCATGATAGAGGCCAGTGGTTTCGGCACACACACACGCACACACCCTCTGTTTTTACTCTCTGCGTGCTCTTGACGAGCGCTGGATTGACAGGGTCGTCTTTGATTGATGCACCGCGGTTCCTCCACATGTTCTACAGCTCAGTCATTTAATTATGTTTCCTAAGCATCATTAAGTACCATTATATTCTATCATATTCTAATGAGAGAGGTGGCCAGTTGCAGGACAAGCTAATTGGTGATTAATGTTGTGTATCAGTTAGAGACAATGCAAGATTGGCCATTTAATGACACAACACTGTATTTAAGTGCTGAATATGTAAAAACACAAACAGAGGGGGGGAGGGGAGGGAATTAGAGAAGCTGTGATTGAAATCAAAACAGATATTGGCTCTTACAGGTGTAATCTCTCATTTTCCTCTCTTGGCCTCACACCCAACCTGACCCCCCCCCCCCCCCCCCCCCCCACACACACACACACAAACACACACTTCCTGCATTATCCTGAATTGTTCGCCTCTTAGCCACATTACACGCACTTACTCAGATAATGCTGGAAACCGTCTCCGCAGGCATAACTCACCTGCTCCTCGAGATTAACCACTAACTCAGTATTGATGCACTGCTTCACAGGTACCTACGCACATGAGAGCACACACACACACCACACAGACACAAACATTCTCATCTGGTATTGACATGCCGTGCGGCTGTAGGTGTTTCCATTTAAGGTCAGTCGATTGCCTTAAGTATGTAATGTTAGGAGGGGGGTCCGTAAACATGTCAAATTAGCAGTAATGAATGACCAGGCACCAGCAGGGGGAACTGTCAGGGTGCACGCCCAGGACAATACATTACCCTGAGTTATCCTAGTCTGCTCTCTTTGTAACACACACACTCACACAAACTGGTGGGACCCATTCAGCGGTCACACAGTCTGCTTTAATGGGCCGTGTGGCTGATTGGTGTCCAGAAGATGAAAAAAAAAAAGACTTGAAACAAGAAGTAGACACAATGAGAATGGAAAGTTCAGGGGAAAAATACTCCTAAAACAAAGCTGAAAGACTGACAGACACAACCAGAATGACAGAAAAAAGTGATTTGAGAAAAATGTATGAAAATAGATAGAAAGATAGATAGAGGCCTAAGCTAGAGGGAGAGAAAACAAACTGCGGTATTTATTTTTTCTTCTCAGTGTTGAAACAGGAAAAGGACCTCTGGTTTAATAAACCATGAATCCTTTCACAGAGGGTTTGTATGTTATTCTTCGGAGAAACAGATATGTGGGGAGGGAAGGGGAGACAGGGAGAAAGAGAAGCAGAGAGCAGCGGGGGGAAAAAAGAGAGATGCTCTGCAACCATATGAATTTCGTTCTCCCTCTTACCAACACACACACACATACACACACCCCTCAGCCCACTTCCAGGCTGTATGTTAGTTTTGGGTTAGAAGTGTGTGTGATCGGGGGGAGGGGGCATCACATCCTCTTCAGTCCAGCCTGAGAGAGAATGAGCTTAAATGAGCAGTAAAAGATATACTTCCCATCTGTAAATGATTAAATCCTTCTCCTCTTCCTCTCAGCGTTTGACAGTCTGTGAAAATAACTCTGTAACATATTCGCTCCACACAGACAATCTCCAGTTCACCACAACAATATGTGTACATGAGTGTGTGGCGCATACATAAGAGAGTGAAACTGTCCACTTGAATTCCTCTGCTTGTTTTTACTGTATGCACTGTGGGTATAGTGATAAATAAACATGTACACAAACATGAACCTACTGTCTCTGTATGTTGTCTACTTGCCTCCCGCCCTCTTCCCCCTCGTCTCCTCTCTCTCTCCCTCTCCTTCCTGTAACAAAGGTTACATTGATCATGTTTCTAAAAGAGACTCTGTATTTCCACATGGCCCTGCCTCTGATATGTTTTTCTTGGCAGGTCGGACTTCTACTTTTGTCATTCACTCAGCATATTTTAACAAATTAGAAACATTAGAAACCCAGATCGCGGCAATGTTTTGGTTTGGTTTCGAAACTCTTACGGTCCCCACAATTATATTTCAAAACACGGGTGAATTGTTTGACAGCCGAGCGGAATAAAACCCTAAAACAACTTTTTCATTAGAAACACATGCCCCTGCAATTAGAACCTAGCATTATGTTAATGTGTGTTTGCGTTTGGTTCATTTGTTGTCGTGTGAACAGGGACGCCGTGTGAGTGTGTGCGGGTTTGAAGGTGTCTGTGTGTTCGTGCGCACGTATGTGCTGGTGTGAGGGTCTGTGAACGACTGTGTGGCTGCGCGTGTGTGTGTCTGTGTGTAAGGGACAAAGGGACACAGTGCTCCACATAACAGCATTACAGATGGCTGTTGTGAGTGGTTGTGACAGTGAAAGCGAGTGAGTTCCCACTCCATACAGATGTACTCTGAGTGACCTTACAAACACAGTGGAACTAAAACAGGCCCCCCTACCTCTCGCTCTCACTCTGGCACACACTGTCAATTCTCACTCAGCCCTTGCGGGGCACTAAAAGTTGTTTCCTGAGCCAGGAATACATCAAGGGCCAAGAATATATAAGCAGGGAGCAGGGATGCATAGCTAGGGTCCAGGAAAGCATAACTTGGACTAAGTAAATATTGGACTGAAGGATTAGTAGCTTTTGCCACCTATAAAAGCAAGACAGGTATGCCAGCCTGAGTTAACGACCACACGCTCTGACTTTGCCCTGGATTGTTTTACCAAGGAGCAGCTGTGGACAAAGAACATTTCAACAAGTTCACTTTATGGAGGAAAAATGGGAAAAACTAGAAATTGCTTGACTTAGCTGAACAATCACCCCCTTCCTTTCACTGACTTAGGGAATGTACATAAATTTTTGGAGCTAGGGGGGTGAATTTTGTGTTTCACTGTAAATAAAAAAAAAAAAAGCAAGCCCCTGCCCACCATAAATGAAGTTTCCTTTTGGACCCTCCCCTTGAGTAAGAGGTAAATTGCATCCAACTGTCTCAAAACAATATAACACTGCTGAATTTGTATATTTCATTCTGCCATTGATAACTCAAATAATTCAAGACGGTGTAACCCAATTTAAACTTTAATCTGTTAAAGTGGAACACCATTTTTACACATTAAAGTCTGTTTACAGGTTTACAGGAGCGCTACTGCATAAGTGGAAAAAAATGTTGCATAAAGCCTTTTGTGGCTCCAGAGAGAGCTGCACAGAGTCCCATAAACTGCCTCAAGTGATGTCACCAGTTAGAGCGAGTTTGAAAATGACAAAAATTAGCCCACTCGTCATCTCTGCTTGACATTCGAGGCTGCATTAGCCTCACAGCACACTGAGCTGTCGATGCTTGAGTTGCATTGTGGGTAAAGTAGACGGCAGTTTTTAGAAGGAAGAGGAAGGCATGGAATAAAGAAGGCCATATATCTGATTCTGCTGCATTGATTTATTTAAACCTAACCCTCTATTAATGCTACAGAAGTGTAATGCTAAATCTGTGGAGTGCTCTTGTGATGGAATGATCATTTCCACAAAGTCACCACATGCAAAACTTATGAGAGGATCATTGTTCTCTGCATGTGGTCAAACACACCTTTGCCAGCTGCAGCGCACACAAGAGCCATGTAACTTCGTACAATTTGCATTAAATCTCCCAAGGAAAGATAAATATAATATAAATCTGGCATGAGAAAAAGTGAACACTCCTCCAAAAATGATGACTAGCCTCCCTACAGCAAAAGGAAAAAAAATACATATCCCTCCACACTTCTGACATTCCTAATAATTTTTGTGCAGTCCCTTATTATGCCCGTCTCTTTTTCAAGTACAAATACATTTTTAAAGGGTCTGTCTTGGAGCATTCCTCTGCTTTCTGTGATGTTGAAGCTGATTTTGATTTTTGTCTTTGCTTGCTCATTCTTTTATTCCTCCTCTGAGCCAGCTCTTTTCTGGTGGTAGATTGTGAAACAACAAGAATGTTTTTTATCCTCGTGCGGTCTCACCCACAACATTTGTTTCCCATTTGACAGATTTTGGAACAGAGATTCTTGGGAGAGAAAATGATGGTTGCATGATGGTTCAAAAATAAGCTCTTTAAAAAAATCCTCCACCTATCCCTCAACTAGCCCACCCCCCCACCGCTCTGAGGCTCTTTCTCCTTTGCTTCCTTCACCTCCTCTCCTCTTTCCTTTGTTGGTTTAAGTCCAAACAAAGTCACCTCATCGTGTATTGTGGGGGAGATTGTAAAGTTTTCATTGAGCCCATGTGGAAGTAATTTAGCTGTAATCTCCAGTAATTGTGACTGTAACACAGAAACAGGCTGGAACAGATTGGCCTCATATTTTTCTTCAGGGTCACTATGGGCTTATCTCAATATTTAGCGTCTTGCCTGATTGAGTTATCATATCACATTTGCTGTTAAGAGCTGAGCGATGTCAACAAATGTAACCAGAGAGCACGAAATGTTGCTTTAAATCACAAAGAGGAAGGTTCCTGTTTGAAGAAAGCACACACATCAATGTCAGCACGACCCGGCGAGACCTGACTTTTTAAAATGCATGACATTTAAGAGCGCTGCAGAGATGTGAAACAAAAATGCTGTTAAAACCCACCATAACAGTGTGACCTATCCTAGATCTGAACCCAGTTTCCCCCGACCCATGTCTCTCACACACACACAGAAGTCAAGAGCACTCTGCTCAGTTGCTGCTGAGGTGCAAATGGTTTGTCTCTACGCATCACTGACCCAACGCTGCTCCTTCACCTCCTCTCTCCTCTGTCTGCTCCTTCTTGACTCTGTCCATCAATGTTCCACCTCGGTCACCCCTCTCTCCTTTGCACTTTTGTCTCTGCTCCGTCTTCCTCCCTCCCCCCGCTATAATTTCTCTCTTTGTCCTCTGTTCATCATCGTTTCCATTTTTCTGACTCACGATTTGTTTTCTCTCTGCTCAGCCCCGTGGCCCTCACTCACACATCCTGATGAATGAGTAATCTTGTTGCATTGTACTCAGCCATCCTTGTCCATGTTCGATAATGGCTCATTTGATTCTTTCCTACCAGTGTTCAATGGATGGCAGATACTGAGAGCTGGAAGCCATGCAGTTATCATAAAGAGCATGTCAACTGCGAAGCCACAAAGCCTACAAGTGATTAAAACCCTTCAACTCAGGGTTACTTCATCACAATCATTAGTCTTTTCTTGTCCTACCTTCTGGCTGTAAAACCCACAGAGCTTTACCCTCCCCGTCCGTTAATAATATTCACTCTGCCTCTGATACATTAGCCAGTGAATGATAGGGCAAAGCCCTGGCCTAATTGCTTTCTTCTTGTAAAGTCTCAATTCATTTTTGCTGAGGAGACACGGAGATGTGTGCCTATGGCGTGCACATACATGAGCTGACACACACAGACGCACACACAGAACCTGACGCGCACGCTTTCACACACTCACACTTACACTTACTCACAACCCCACCTTCCCACTGCCGTTTTATGATGGATGGGGCTGAGGATGCACAGGGGAGGAGGGGAGAGAGACTATAAGACTGCATATGTGTATGTGTGTGTGCATGTGTGTGTGAGTGCGAGCAAGTGTGTGTGTTGGTTGGAAAAGAAAGAAAAAGGGAGAGAGAGAAGCTGAGCTGAGAAGCTCTGATTAACGACACAGAGAAGGGGTCCCAGAGGAGCTGGGGGAAGAGCAAAACTATCTAGGGCCAGCTGAGAGAGAGCGAGTGTGTGTGTGTGTGTGTGTGTGTGTGTGTGTGTGTGTGTGAGAGAGAGAGAGAGAGAGAGAGAGAGAGAGAGAGAGGGCACAAAAAACACAGGCAGAAAATAGGGGTGGGGTGTGTGTGGGGGGGTGTTTTCTTTTCATACATTTCATTAAAACAGATCCACAAACACATGAAACTCTGCATATCCATCATCATCATCTGCAAATAGGAGCATGAGCTTTATCGCTGTTAGCCTTGCTGCTACACAATGCACTCTTTCTCTTCTGCCTACCAAATCCGACACACAGCCTTCAGATTAAATCTCCTCGCCTTACCTCACCTTACGATCCTGGAGCCCGGTGCCTCGGGCTTCTGTCCGCAGTGCTGTCAGAAGGGGAAACAGGGTGTGTGTTGCCAGAGTGCAGGCCATCACCTCTCCCTGATTGCACATGAGAGTAGAGGTAATGGGAGTGTAATAGTACCTTAAGTACCCTGCTCTCACTGACACTGGCTGTATAGCATTACCCCTTGGTCAGACTGTGTGGCAAAGTGTGTGTGTGTGTGTGTGTGTGTGTGTGTGTGTGTGTGTGTGTGTGTGTGTGTGTGTGTGTGTGTGTGTGTGTGTGTGTGTGTGTGCGAGTGTGTGTGTGGATAAGGGGGTGTATGCATTGGCATATGTGCAAAGTTTCTTGTGTTTCTTGTGTATATGTGTCAATCCGTTTGACTGCTGTGGATAAGTGTGGATGTGTGTGTGTGTGTGTGTGTGTGTGTGTGTGTGTGTGTGTGTGTGTGTGTGTGTGTGTGTGTGTGTGTGTGTGCGTGCGTGTGTGTATCTGCTGAAAGAGGTCTGACTGAGGTTTGAGTGTGTTGTGTTTTCCCTGAGGGTCGTCTGAGCCGCAGCGATCAAAGAGAGAGATGGAGGTTAACTGACCAGACCTGAGAACCTCCACAGAAGGACCTGAGGGACTCCTCTCTGTTAGCCCAGGTACCAATCATCTGACACACACACACACACACAAACACACACAATCAGTGGAGCGGTGAGTGTAGAAGGGGGCAGTTTGAGTGATCCAGGGGGATTTAAAGATCTGTAAGGCCCAAACTAACTTTGTCACTTCACTCACGCAACCATAGCCTTTCACACAGTATCCATTACCTCAGATACGTTTGCTACAAAACATCAAATAGCTTTATCACAACTCCTACCTCAGTGCTTTCACAGAGAGATGCCTTCCACTGATATGGAAGTCCTGTAAAGTGAGTATAAGTTATATAGCAGGGGTCCCTGGAGAGAGACTCAGTGACTAGTCTTGTACTAGAAAGTTAGACTGCATTCCCGAGTAGCTCAAAGTAACGACTCCCGCTGAAGGACTGAGAGTGGTGCACTTCTGCTGGAAGTTAAGCTGGAAGTTCTGTTGTCAGAAAGAAGGGGGGGGGAGAGAACAAGCGTGTTCAAGTGTGTGAACGTGTGCAAATGTGGAAGTGCGTGAGTTGCAGGAGTGAGTGTGCAAATGTGCGTGGGTCTGAGTGTGTGTGTGCGTGTGTTTGAAAATGAATGAGAGATAACCATCACAGGCAGCTGCCGTGGTGAGGAGAGACGACCAGCACCAGCTCGATGCTGCAGGGAAATATGCTTGAAAACATCGCTGAATGCTTGCTGATTCCACGGGTGCTTACATCTATCACATGTTATTGCAGAAATCAAAAAAAAAAAAAACCCTGAGCGCTTTAATTCCAGCCACACTGTCATACAGAAATTCATGTCAGAAAGCAGTGGTGGAAGATGTTTTCAGATCATTTACTTAAGTAAAAGTAGCAATGTAACAATGTAAAAATCACAACAATCAATGAGTAAAAGTTCTGCATTATAAAGTACAGAAAAGGCTGGCGGCAAAATGTCCTTGAGCATTGAGCATTAAAAAGAATGCAGAATGGTCTCTTTCAGCGCGTTTTACATATATTTCTATATATATTACGTGTGTGTGTGTGTGTGTGTGTGTGTGTGTGTGTGTGTGTGTGTGTGTGTGTGTGTGTGTGTAAAACTGGTGCATTAACATGTTAAGCAGCATTTTAAATGAAAGGTTGATAGCATTCTACATTTCTAAAGAAATCCCATCAAGCAGCCAAAATCAGTCTGATATATCTTTTCCTCTCTGCCACAAACGTCTATTTATGTCAAATATTATCAAAAACACATCAGTGAGCCACCGTTGCACTGGCTGACATGCTGCTTCATTACTGTGAACATGGGCACTGTAGTTTATTTTGAATGAACCCCACACACATCATCCTGCTGCTGGAAATGCTCACTTGACCACCAAGTGCATATGTATTAATCCCCTGCTGAAAATAGTCCCTAACCAATGCACTGTTTGAGGAGCATGTGCAAAATGCTACAGTGCCAAGCTGTTGTAGGACATTTCTCAGCCTGTTATATATTATATTTGTGATTTTTATTTTTTTCAGGAAGGTTGGAACCAATAGTCAGGCTTCCTCTTGTGATATTTACTGACATTAAAAAAAACATGGAATAATTACTAATCTCTATGTTTTTACTCCTACATGACTTTTCCTCACCATGTCACTTCAGACAGTACTGCACTACTGGTTTAAATGCAACACTTGCTGTTGGTACTGGATACATATAGCTTGCCTTGCAATGTTGATTTTAATTGATCTTGTATAGTTTCTATTTTCACTTCTCATCATCATTTTTTTATCTATATACTTCTAATTATTTTTGTCTTACTTTTTTCTATCTATTTGTACTTTTTTTGTCCTTGTGCTGCTACACCACTTAAATTTGCCCTCTGGGGATCAGCAAAGGCTTATCTTATCTTAATGTTGGCTTTAAGGAATCAGAATATATTAAACAAACTAGGTTGTAATCCGTGTCATCCTGCCAGTTCTAAAGACAAAAGTGTTTATAATGGTTCCAAATGGCCACACTTGAAAGCAGCATGAAACACCTTCCGTCGAAGCTGCCTCTTCCTGGCTGGATCACGCCAATCTCTCCTCAAGATGTCTGTATTTTTTTGTGTGTCTTTGTGGTAATGAATTGGATACTGAATTGTATAATTGGATAACTGTACACAGTATCTCCTTGAAAAGAAACAGGACTATGAGATAGAAGTTTAAACCTGCCTTTACTGACACACACCTTCCCGATCGCTGTGGAAAGTGCTTGACGTTGACTGTAAGACACAGCAACCCTGATTCAAACATCGGAAAAGTGTTGGTAGAGGGGGTTTCAGACACTGTTAGACCCAACAAGCACTTTGAAGCAGACGGAGGCCCTTGCCCTGTAATACTGGTCAAAGTGGGCTAATTTTAACTTTGTATACTGTATGGTAGTTTAATCAATGATCAATGAAATAGTCATGCATACCTCAAAATGAACTTAAAAGGAGTACTTGAGTAAATGTACTGAGTTACTTTCCACCACTGCTACAGTGTAGTGTTACCATTGTTGCCCTTTGCAGCATGTTGTATTTCCTGTATGTGAGGAATGGTCAACTGTGGAATAAACAAAGTATATCCTCTTCTCTCAAGTTAAACATGACCCAAATGATGACATTGAGAGCCAGGCTGTTTTGATAGGTGATGGTGGTGTGCGTGTGTGTGTGTGTGTGTGTGTGTGTGTGTGTGTGTGTGTGTGTGTGTGTGTGTGTGTGTGTGTGTGTGTGTGAGGGCAGGGCAGGGCGGGTGCTCAGGATCCTGCTGCTGGGTAACATCTCTGTCAGGACGGCTTTGCTCCATCACCACCCCGCTTTCCACGCGTACACACACGCACACACTCCATCAGCACTCGCTCAGGGCTCATCAGTCGCAGCGGCACACATGTGGTCTGAGTATTCTAAACAAAGCTTTATAAAGAGCTCAACTAAGACGGCTCGATGTGACAGTCAGGGCACTAATGACGCCTGGAGACCGCTAAATACGCCACTGACAGACCAACGGCCTGCATGCCATGCACACACACACACACATAACACACAGGTTTTAGTTTTGGCATGCACCGACAAACTCTCGCAGTCACTATGGAAGGGTGGAACACATGCTCGCAGTGGCAAACACACAGATGCACAAACTGACACACACACCTTGTGCCCAAGGGCATCTGTCCGCAGCCTAAGAGCTCCCAACTGTTGAGGAAAAACAGCTCAATTAGCTCAGTGGAGGAACTAACGAAATACATCTATACATGCATGCACACACACGCACACACACATACACACACGCACGCACACACACCACCACCACCCACACACTCCCAGAATCGCATTGATCCTTTCCCAGTCTGTGGCTCTAATTGGTGTGTTGATGATACTGTGAGAGTGTGGGATCCTTCAGGCAACCATAGAATGACTTCCAGCTCTTTATTTCTCATTTAAAGTTGAAATACACCCACAAACCTTCCCAGTCACATGCTGCAAACTATATTCTTACCTGATATTCCTTTTGAGAGTCTTTTCTCATGTCTGGGTTTAATCTAATTTTTTCAAGTATGTGATAATGCCATACCTGAGATCACTCCAGGATCACAAAAAAGCACACACTCCGCAGCCTTAAAATCAGAGCATTCCAGTGCCATAAATATCTAATAGCTTGATGATTTTGTTGCTCCCAGTAGATTGAACAGTTGTAAAAACCATCTATCCATTATGTGCATGTCCATTAAAACTACGCACGCAAATGCTCAATGAGCACCTTCAATTCAGATATACACAAACCCCCGCATACACACACACACACACACACACACACACACACACAAATGTTACAGCAAGTTATTGAGAGCAAATGGAGTAGAGTTATTTCCATAAAGGGTCTCAGTGGGTCTCAAGGATCTCTACTCCTGCCGACTGGGAGCGA